>NC_092070.1:25406866-25444366 GCF_039877785.1 Chaetodon trifascialis
GTATCGCAGCAGACGTGTCTCCGGCGGCTCGTCGTCAGTTTGATGTTTCGTCTCCTTTAAACTCGTCGTCTGATCTTTGAGCTTCACTTCAACAGCAGCAGCTGAACATGTCTGCATGGCCTACATTCAGAGTGTGTGTGTGTGTGTGTGTGTGTGTGTGTGTGTGTGTTCAGAAAAATAAATGTGTGGCAGACACAAACTGGTGACTTCCCATGCTAGCTATGCTAACAGCTATGCTAACAGCTTCCCTCTGCTTTCAGTCTTTGTGCTAAGCTAGGCTCATGCCCTCACGCACACTCTGTGTGCTGGTTGTGTTCAGTGTGTCTGATGTGTGTGCGTGACTGTTCGTGTGTGTGTCTGCGGCTGTCGAGCCTGAACGCAGCTCAGACGTCCTGTTCGCTGAGTGTCTGCAGGTCATTGGTCGGATCGTCCGTTCGTTATCAGCTGACTGTCTTTGGGTTTCAGACACGGCGTGGCGTGTTTAACTTCTCTGTGATTGTTTACATGAAGACGCTAACGGCCGATGAATCAGTGCTGTAGAGACGCCGCCACCTGAAACTCATCTCATTAAGAAAAAGTCCTTGTTGAGGTTTGGTGTCAGCCGGGACTCGAACGTTGTCCTCAGTCCTGTGTTTGTCTCCATCTTTCTCCCTGCGTGGACTTTGTCCCTCTGCCAAGTGACTTGTCTCCGTGGACTTTATTGGAGACGGGCCTTTATTTGTTCCAGCTTCATTTGAGAGTTGAGGTCACGTTCAGGTACAGTCTGTAAAACTGAGCTCTCTGTTTGTGTCTCCGTTTAGACACCCTGTTGGACGACTTCATGCTGACGCACCCCATCTTCCTGACGGCCGACCGCTTGCAGCAGGTCCTCCTGCAGCAGTATCCTTCGCTTCATCAGCGTCCAGCTGTGACCGCATCACTGTGGACGTCCACACGTTGACTGCTGGGACACGCTTCTGTTGCTTTCAGTCTTGTAGATGCAGGTTTGTGTTTGTCTGTCTGTCCAGCAGTGTCCCATCAGCATCTAACGAGCAGAAACGTCCTGATCTGAATTCCTGCTCTCCAGAAGATTAACCTTAGCTCGCCAGCTAGCTCTGTTAGCTGTTAGCAGGGTCTTAGTACAGCCTTTGACTCAGTCAGTCCACGTTGGTGACAAGGACAGGAGACAGAACAGCAGCAGCACCTTTGTTAGAGAAAGGTTAAAACCAGAAGGACGTGAAGCTGGATTTAGAAGTCTGAGTCGATGCTGCGTCATTTAAAATGCAAATGAAGTTTGGTTTTGTTCTTCTGTGCGCGACAGAGCGATCGCCGTCCTCTTTAATACTCCTCCACACACAGACGGAGAGATGAAGAGCTGCAGGGAGGACAGAATGACGTGGGCGGAAGATGAGTGGGAGGGACAGACGGACAGAAACACTCGTCTTCATCTTCATCTCCTGCTTTTTTCCTCCTCAGAGAAAAAACTCAGAAATCATCTTTTGTCACATCAGACCTGTAAGAAATGAGTCCTTTCAGCGTGAGACGTTCAGGGACTCGTGCAGATTGTCAGTAACTCAGAGCGCTGATCATGTGACTGACACTCTGCATCAACTCCAACCTGAAACACGCGATTGTGTCCAAGTGGAAGCAGGAAGCATCAGAGCGCCGAGCTGGTCGGCCCCGAGCAGGCAGGCCTCTGATTGGTCCTCTGTCTGTCAATCAATCACCAGTCGATCATCAGAAAACTCTGCTGGTAGTTTTCTGATGATCGACTGAAGGTTTCAGACTTTCTGCTCCAGAAAAGAGTTCAAACATTAAAACGACGTCACGCCGCTGGACATCAACAGGAAGTAGAACTCAGCGCAGGAAGATTCACGCCATCTGATGAAAGAGTGAGAACAGCAGGTTTTACTGGTGGTGGTGGTGGTGGTGCCGCCATCAGGCCGCTGAAAGTACTGCACCATCAGAGAGGCAGCTCTGTGTGTGTGTGTGTGTGTGTGTGTGTGTGTGTGTGTGTGTGTGTGTGTGTGTGTGTGTGTGTGTGCGTGTGTGTGCGTGTGTGTGTGCAGGGGTATGTGGGTCATCATGGCGGCGTGGTTCTTCTCAGCTGAGAGCAGGTGAATCCTGATCATCGTTATTGATCTGGATGAAGAAACGTTAACTCCTTAACTGAACTCAACAGATTCTGTCTGGAGACGGAGGGGAAGGAGGGAGAGGGGCGAGGGAGGGAGGCAGAGGGCGAGAGAGGAGGAGGAGGAGGAGGAGGAGGAGGAGGAGGAGAGACGGATGCAGAGACGGAGGCGGTGATGGACGGAGCAGAGAGGAAGCAGGCGGTGCTGAACGTCGCCTTTCGATACCTGGACACCTACAGAGAGCTGCTGCAGGAGGAGGGCGAGCGCAGCAACAGCTTCCCCAAGGTCTGACACACACACGCACACACACGCACACACACACACAGTGTAAAAATACACACACACAGTCACACACAGAAATGTCGATCATCTTCTCAAACAGTGGAAATTCTCTCTAATGGTCTCCCACACACACAACAGAAAGAATAACACACACACACAGGTGATAACACCTGCAGGGTGGGACCTGTTGGTTTTGACTCCTGGTTGTCATGGAAACAGGAATGAGTCATCCCAGCACACCTTGAGAACTTTGACTGAACTGTGACAAATATGAAGCTGAATCTGTGCGTGTGTGTGTGTGTGTGTGTGTGTGTGTGTGTGTGTGTGTGTGTGTGTGTGTGTGTGTGTGTGTGTGTGTGTGTGTGTGTGTGTGTGTAGGAGCTGTACCTGTGTGCGGTTCAGGAGTTGAGTCGGTATCCTGAGCTCGTGGAAGACGTCCTCAAACTGCAGAGATGGACCGAGATCTTACACTGCCCGTAAGACACACACACGCACACACACACACACACACACGTCATGTATTTACTGCATATTTCTAATGTGTTTTTCATGTTTATCACACATTGACCATATATTTATATACTGTATGTTCATCATGGCCATTATTTGTAACATGCTTATTATATATTTGCCTTGCCCATCGTATTGATCACATATTGATTATCTGTCTGTGATCATACTCTTTATTTATTATGTCGTCACTTATATTTTTAATTTGTGGAGCACTTTGTCAGACTGTATGGACACATCATTAATGAGCACTTAACTTTGTGTGTGTGTGTGTGTGTGTGTGTGTGTGTGTGTGTGTCACGTGTTTAGCTCTGACGAGGAAAAGGAGAGCAGGAAGAAGCAGGTTCGTCCTCTGTTCAGACACTTCAGACGGATTGACGCCTGTCTGCAGCCCAGAGAGGCCTTCAGAGGCTCTGATGAGAGTACGACACACACACACACACACACACACACACACTCAGTCTGTATCATCTGTGACACGCGGCTGAAATGCAAACACACCTGCAGTCTGAATAAACAAATCAGAAACCGACCGACACACCCAGGACACACACACAGCTTCATCTTTTCAAAGAGTCACAAACCCAGGACGCTTTAACGTAGCTTAGCACAAAGACTGGCAGCAGGTGGGAACTGTTAGCCTAGCTTCATCAAAAGAGAAAAAAATCCACCGTCCAGCAAATCCAAATCTGTCTGTCTACATGTCGTATCTTGTTAGCCAACAAGCTAATCGTCAGTCCATCCTGTCGTCAGCTAAAGCCCGGAGTCCAGACCGAGAGGCTGACTGTAAACAAAGCAGGCCTGAAAGCTAGCTCTAAGCTAAGAGGAAGCTAACACGAAACTAATGGGGCCAAGAAGTAACTGTTAACCAACAGGAAGCTAATAGTTTTCTCTTATTTTCCACTCACTTATCACACATTTAGCATCTATTTATTTTTAGGGACCAAGAAGCTAACTGTCAGCTAACAGAACCCAGAAGCTAACTGTCAGCTAACAGATCCCAGAAGCTAACTGTCAGCTAACAGAACCCAGAAGCTAACTGTCAGCTAACAGAACCCAGAAGCTAACTGTAAGCTAACACAACCCAGAAGCTAACTGTCAGCTAACACAACCCAGAAGCTAACTGTCAGCTAACACAACCCAGAAGCTAACTGTCAGCTAACAGATCCCAGAAGCTAACTGTAAGCTAACAGATCCCAGAAGCTAACTGTCAGCTAACAGAACCCAGAAGCTAACTGTCAGCTAACAGAACCCAGAAGCTAACTGTCAGCTAACAGAACCCAGAAGCTAACTGTAAGCTAACAGAACCCAGAAGCTAACTGTAAGCTAACAGAACCCAGAAGCTAACTGTAGGCTAACAGGACCCAGAAGCTAACTGTAAGCTAACAGAACCCAGAAGCTAACTGTAGGCTAACAGAACCCAGAAGCTAACTGTCAGCTAACAGAACCCAGAAGCTAACTGTCAGCTAACATGTTGGTGTGTCTAGTCTTCTGCAGGGTCTACACTCCGGATCACTCCTACGTCACCATCCGGAGTCGCCTGTCCTGTCGGGTCGGAGAGATTCTGGCTCTGGTCCGAGAGAAGCTCCAGTACAGCGAGGACCAACCGGTCCTGCCCGGAAACCTCATTCTGGTGGCGGTGACGTCGGCCGGAGGTCAGAGCTCGTTCCCGCCTCAGCTTTACGAACTTTCCTGTTGTTGGCTGTCACTAACCTCGTTCATGGCTGTGTGTTCAGAGAAGGCCGTGTTCCGCCCGAGCGACGAGGCCGTTTTCACCACGCTGGGAGTCAACACTCACCTGTTCGCCTGTGAACCGTCTGAGCTCGAGTCGCTGGTGAGCACTTCATTCAGTCATTGGTGACCCATTGAAAAAAACACGTTTTGCTCATTTGAATGAAATAATTGATTTTGATTCAGTTTGTGTTCAGAAAATAAAAAAACATAAGAGTGTGTGAAGGCTTTCGGTGTGTGTGTGTTTATGTGTTGGGGGCTTCCTGTGTGGCCCCCTGGTGGCCTGGAGGGTTCGGCGCCTCCACGAGGAGCACGTGGAGTTTCTACATGATCTGGATCTTACTCGTGTTTAATGATCTCTTCATTCACCCTCAGCTTCCTCTTCCTGAGGAGATCCACTGGTCGCCAGGTGACAGCAAACTCCACGACATGTCGGCAGAGGAGGTGGCCAATCAGCTGGTGGTGTTTGACTGGGAGCTGTTCAGCTGCGTGCACGAGGTCAGTGAGCTCGACGACAAAACGCTGTAACGGAACCAGGAAAAGCATCAAACAGGTTTTACTCTGCTGCTTTGTTCTTTGTTACTCTCTGGCTCTGACGTGACTCAGTTCGAGGCTCCATGACCCCCCATCTCTCCATGACCCCCCATCTCTCCATGACCCCTCATCTCTCCATGACCCCCCATCTCTCCATGACCCCTCATCTCTCCATGACCCCCCATCTCTCCATGACCCCTCATCTCTCCATGACCCCTCATCTCTCCATGACCCCTCATCCGTTCCTCAGACTCAGATAATTGTGACGTTGTCTGACCAAAGATCCTCACGGACGAGTTTCTCCTCATCAAACACAAAGTTGACGTCATGGCGGGTCGTCGTAGTTTTCTCTGGACTCCAGCTGGACGGGGGCCTCTATTTGAGAACACTCTGTCCGTGTATCTCCTCCAACAACAGCAACAGTCTGGACGTCTCAAAAACCATTTGTCTTTGTCTCCGTGGTGTCTCCTGCAGGTGGAGTTCGTGTGTTACGTGTTTCATGGAGAGCAGTCCCGCTGGCGCCCCCTAAACCTGGAGCTGGTACTGCAGCGCTGCAGCGAGGTGCAGCACTGGGTCGCCACGGAGATCCTGCAGTGCCAGTCGCTGCCGAAGAGGATCCAGCTGCTCCGCAAGTTCATCAAGATCGCAGCACTGTGAGTCCAGAGGATCCTGGATCCTGAATCTCAGAGTCTCAGAGGGTTTCTGCGTTTAGCGCTGCGCTGCGGTGGTCTGACCGGAGACGTCGTTTCACACCATGTGACAGCTCTGTGCTCGTTGGCCGCCGGACGTTAAACCAGGAGATTTCTCTGATGGACGCTGACGCTGAAGGTCAAACTTCAGTTTCAGACGCCATCAGTGCCACAGAAGTCGTTCGTTAGCGTCGCCGTTCGGTCTGATGAGGCTGAAACCTTTCACAGTCTGTCTGTCTGTCTGTCTGGACAGACGGACTGGGACGTCCTTCCTGTCCTAACGTGTCTCCGTCTGTGTTTCAGCTGTAAGCAGCAGCAGGACCTGCTGTCCTTCCTCGCCGTGGTTCTGGGTTTGGACAACCCCGCCGTCAACAGACTGCGACTCACCTGGGAGGTACAGCACTCACCTGACTACCTTCAGACAGGAAGAGGGGCATGCTGGGTCGTCACCTGATCGCTGATTAACTACGAACCAATGAAAGAACACAAGCTGATCAGTCTGATTGATTTTAGGTTTAATTATTGCAGTTTTTGATTGTTTTTAGTTTTGCTTCATTTCACTTGTTTTTTATCTTTATGTTTTTTTTTCTTGGTCTGTTGATAAACTGATTTTACGTCTTTGTTTTTATTGACATTGTTTGTGGAAACTGATTGATCCAACTCAAGAATCAATTATTGATTATTAGTCTGGACACTTAATGAGACAAAAGGTCAGCGCAGACGCACAGCAGATCCGATCAATACGATCAATATGATCAATATGCAACAGCACTGAAGTAGTGTGCGTGTGTGTGTGTGTGTGTGCGTGCGTGTGTGTGGGGGCGTGTGTGTTCAGGGTCTCCCGGGGAAGTTCAGGAAGCAGTTTCAGCAGTTCGAGAGCATCGCGGTGAGTAAAAGAAGGCCGGTTTCCTTCTGATCTGATCCCGTTTATGATGATGAAGGTCATCATCATCATCATCATCATCATCATCATCATCATCATCATCATCATACTGACCTTTGACCTGATGTCATCTTACAGGATCCATCCAGGAACCACAAGTCCTACAGAGACCTGATCACTGGCCTCAGACCTCCACTGATCCCCTTCACACCTCTGCTGCTCAAAGGTGAGGCTGCGCTTACACCTGCTGCTTTCGGCTAAACGCTAACGTGCTAACGTGCTGAGACGGCCTCGTCTCCGCTGTGATTGGCTGCTTCTCTCTGACGGTTGGTCCGATTCACTGAAGTCTGAAGAATCCGTTTGATCTCTGGGAGCTGAGATTAGATGACCCTCGTCCTGATGTCCCCTGAAGCAGTTAGGGACCAGACCACGTGGAGCCTCTGAGCGCCGATCAGCTGATCTGCTTCATCACTGGATCATCTGTTCGTCTTCATCCTCTGAGACTGTTTTTCTCCAGCTGTCGACCAGATGTGACGCTGCTGTACACGTTAGCACTTTAGCTCCAGCTCGCTAATTAGCCCTTCTGGCTAATCAGCTCCATGTTACCCTGTTACCTGCCACACACACACACACACACACACACACACACACACACACACACACACACACACACACACACACGTTCAGCCACTTCAAAGACCCCCCTCTTCATCGTTGGTTTTCCTCTTCATTCATTTTCTTTTCATCTCGTCTTCAACTGCTCTCATTCAGCCCGGCAGGTTTACCCACATGCACACGCACGCACGCACGCACGCACACACGCTCACACACACACACACACACACACACACACACACACCTACCTTTCTTCTGCATTCACTCGTTTAGTTTGAAAAGACTTCAAATGAGATTACTGTACACGCTGTACGCCTGTGTGTGTGTGTTTGCGTGCGTGTGTGCGTGCGTGGTGTGTGTGGCCTTCAGCTCTGTCTCCATGGTAACACAACCAGAGAGGGAAGTGAAGGGTTAAAAAGAGAAAAACGAGCGATCAAAGCGAGTCTGTGGAGTTTGCTGCCCCCTGTGACTGAAAAATGAACTGCAGCAACCTCCTGACAACAACAACAACAACAACAACAACAACAACAGATTTTATTCATCGAGTGTTTTCCTCAAAGACACTCCACACACGTTGAAATGGTCACTGAACACACACACATCACACACACATCAGAGATGCAGGTGTGAAAAGGTGCGTTGTGGTTAGCGGTGCAGCCTCGATGTGTTTGGGGAGGGGTTCCAGAGGGAGGGGGCCGCTGTGGAGGCTCTTTAAGTCGGTGGACAGAAAGAGTGTGGAGGTGAAACCGAGGAGCCGTGAAGAATAAAAACAAACATTTAAAGACAGAGACGTCCACAGAAAAACTGACTTTTACTGTAAAATCCAGGAAACGCCGACGTGACAGCAGCTCCACATCAGACAAAACTGACTTCCATCAGTTTGATAAGAACAGCAGCAATAAATATCCAATAACCACAAACTGGTTTATTTTGTAATCACGTGACGCCAACGCTCTGAAGTAAAACCTGATCAGATGAAGGACGGACGTTTGACAGCGTCCCATGAGACATCACACAAACTGACAGAAAACAAACTGAAAACGAGGACGAGAGTCTGCTCCAGTGAAGACGAATGTATTGATCCGCTTCAGTCTGTCTTCATCAGTAAAAGACGAGTTGACCTCGTCCATGACTGAACTGTCTCTGTCTCTGTCTCCGTCTCAGATTTGACGTTCCTTCATGAAAGCTGTAAGACGTTTCATGGAGAACTCGTCAACTTTGAGAAGATGGTGAGTCGATTTTCTTCTTCTCTGTCAGACCTCAGATCAGCCCTCAGAGTCTCATCAGCGTCAAACGTGGACGTGTCCCACCGTCTTCAGGGTGAAGACGAACACATTTCTGATTGATTGAATAAACGTGACGTGAGTCGAGGAGGAAGATAACTCCTCTTCTTAATCCTCAAACTGACTTTCAAGCTGCAGCGACTCGTTTCAAACGTCGAGCTTCTGAACGAGACTCTGAGAGGCTGAAAGCAGACTGAGACTCACCTGCACCTCCTCACTCCTCCTCCTGCAGCACAAAGTGGCTGAGATGGTGAGGACCATCAGACGATACAGGAGCAGCCAGCTAGGTGAGGCACACACACGCACACGCACACGCACGCACGCACACACACATAATCAGTGAAAAGTTTCTGCTCGCTCACGTCTGCAGACGTCGTAGTTATTCGTGCTGATGACACTTTTCTCCCACAATGCAATGCACAATTGGACAAATGGAGGAAAATATTTGGGAAAACTAAATATGAGTTTCTCGTCTGAACCACATGACGTCTCTAACTGGCTCTGACATTTCAGAGCTGCAGTCTGATTGGCCACTAATCACGTGAACTGCATCACTTCCTGTTTACCTGAAACGGTCGAAGTTTGTGAATACTGTAGTATTTTCAAAGCTACATCAGGATGCTGAGATGATCAATGTGCCTTCACAATAAAATGCTTTTATTGTGAAGGCAGTGTCTCCGTCCTGGCCTTTGTCTCCATCTGGTGGCGTCTTTGTGTCACTGCACCTCTGTGTGCTGCGACTGATGATTTAATGTCCCTGTCGTCTGTTTTCCTTCCTCCTCCTCCCCCCGTCACCCGGTAGCCATGGACACAGAGACGTCCCCGTCCCACCTGCAGACAAAGGCCTACGTCCGTCAGCTACAGGTGATCGACAACCAGAACCTGCTGTTCGACATGTCCTGCAAACTGGAGCCCAAAGACACATAAAGGAGAGGACAGGAGACAGATAAAGACACAAAGACACACTGATGATGAGGAGGAGGAGGAGGAAGACGCAGGAACAATAAAAGCACGGAGCCAATGGACGGAGGAGGAGTCTCACACTGGAACTGAAAACCTCCCGGTTCTTCCTCCTCCTCCTCCTCCTCTTCATCTACCTTCTCCTCCTCCTCCTCCACCCACCACTCTGACTCTTCATTTGCTTCTTCTTCTTCTTCTCTCCCTGCACCTCCTCTTCCTCTTCCTCTTCCTCCCTCATCCCTGCCAGCAGCCCTGACACTCATGGAGTCGCCTCCTGAGACGTTGAACCAGTTGGAGTTTGTGTTTCAACCTCGAGAAGCTGCGGCGACAGATCCTCGTTCTTCGGTGGCCATTTTATCCCCAAACCTGCTGTCCGTCGGTCTGGAACGCCGCTGACCATCAGAGACGGTCTTCAGCAGCCTCTGAGACCCTCTGCTGTCCAGGATTTGGAGGCTTTGTCCTTCAACACTCCCTGAAAAATAAATGAGAAAACAACATTTGTGACCCAAAGATCAGGATCCAGAACCTCTCAGGACCAGGTCAGATCAGGCTGAGGGGACACCAGAGGCCTCAGAGAGACACCAGAGGCCTCAGAGGGACACCAGCGGCCTCAGAGGGACACCAGCGGCCTCAGAGGGACACCAGAGGCCTCAGAGGGACACCAGAGGCCTCAGAGGGACACCAGAGGCCTCAGAGGGACACCAGAGGCCTCAGAGGGACACCAGCGGCCTCAGAGGGACACCAGAGGCGTCAGAGGGACACCAGCGGCCTCAGAGGGACACCAGCGGCCTCAGAGGGACACCAGAGGCCTCAGAGGGACACTGACCAGAACTGATGCCAACATGCAGTCATGAGAGCAAACTCATGTTAAAGCAATAATTTCAAGTGTTTTCACAAAGTCTGACCACAATCACAACAAAAACAACAATAACAACAACAACTACAACAAGTCCAAACCAACACAACACCTTTCTACAGGTTAGATCATTCCACTGAAGACGAGACTTCATCGATCTCAGAGCAGAGACTAACGTGGTGGACATGGTGTCTGTCCAGAACGTGAATCTGCGTCAGAGCGGATCGACGTCCTCACCGACTCATCACCCATGATGACACAGATGCTGTTCTGAGATCAGTTTTCACCTGAGGTTGTTAAAAGACGTCCAGCTGGAGGAAAACCTCAAAGTCACATCGAGATGAAAGCCGACGAACCGTTAAAAACATCAGTAATTAGATGTGACGGTGAGACGTCGCCGCTTCCACTGAACAGCTGTGAAGAAGACATGAACCGTCCTCATGTCGCTGGACTCGTCCTCACCCCACAGAATCTCCTCACTTTCCTCCTTGGAGGCTGACCAATCAGACTAGAGCCAATCTGATCATCCGACTGACACCTGCTGACCTTTGACTCACCTGTTCTGGGAAAGTCTGCCTTCATCAGACAGTGTTTCTTCACTTCCTCTTCATGGCTTGTTCGTAGCCCTCGTGTTGCTACGCTAGCCGCTTCCCTCCAGTCCGGCTCAGGAGCTTCTGGCTCAGGTTCAGGATGAAGGGACTGCCGTCACTGATCGCGTCTCATCCACATTCAGCTCAGATCTGAACCACGTTTCAGAAGACGTCAGCAGGAAGTGTTCCTATCGTCTGCTGTCACGTTCTGCGTCAGCGGGTTCATCTCATGCTTCTGTCATCAGAGAAAAGGCTCGAGGGACGAGGTGGTCTTACACTTCAGTAAGTGTGGTGTCTCTGATGATCTACGCACAGAAAGGCATCATGGGTAACAGTCTGTTACAGACAACAAAACGCTGCTGTTAACCAGCTGACTGCTCGATCCCACTTCCAGTTTGGGAGGCAGAAACACGAACAAAAGCCACCAAGTCAACGTCTGCGAACGTACGAGCTTCTAAACACACCCGAGGACATAAGAACGCCGGCGGACGAGGACGAGGACGAGGACGAGGACGTAAGAACGCCGGCGGACGAGGACGAGGACGTAAGAACGCCGGCGGACAAGGACGAGGACGAGGACATAAGAACGCCGGCGGACAAGGACGAGGACGAGGACATAAGAACGCCGGCGGACAAGGACGAGGACGAGGACGTAAGAACGCCGGCGGACGAGGACGAGGACGAGGACATAAGAACGCCGGCGGACAAGGACGAGGACGTAAGAACGCCGGCGGACGAGGACGAGGACGTAAGAACGCCGGCGGACGAGGACGAGGACGAGGACGTAAGAACGCCGGCGGACGAGGACGAGGACGTGCAGCAGCTGTTATCTTCCAGCGTCTTCTCTCTGAATGAAGCTGTGCAGCAGAAGCTCAGAAACCTGCCATCTGCATCCAAACGCAGTTTATTTTTCCATCAAAATAAGGAAGTCGGAGGACGCCGTGGACCACGTGGGTCTGTGACTGAGCTCAGTTCTGGTTGGTCTGTTCATGGCTGACAGCAGCGGTCCGGCCGTCAGGCTGACCTCAGATCAGCTGCCACACTTCACGTAGAACAATCAGGAACTTCTTTCTTCACGTGGACGCAGGTTTAACCGACATGACGGTGCGTTCACTGACAGTACTTGTGATGGACTTACGGACGCTTTGGGACATGGGTCGTGGTGCGTTCGTGGACTCAGATCACATGACAGGACTGGCCAGTCAGGATGTTTCCTTGCTGGATCAGTGTGTAGATGCTGGTTTTCTACCCAACGTGATCTCAGTTTCAGTCCGAAGACGTTCGTCAACTCTTTGCTTTCAGGACTTCGCAGTGTCAAACGTGTCTCAGACGTGTCTCAGACGTGTCTCTACAGACGGCTGCAGAGTTCACGTCGTGCTCACTTTAAAGGACCAGTCCGCTGTGTTTGTATGTTTTAACCAGTTTACTACAAATCTCGCACCGGCTGCGTCAAACCGTCCTTCTTCAGCACCGTTTTCCAGCGAGGTTCAGTTCCTTCAGGCGGCGCTTTACTTCAAATCAACGCATAGGACGGACCAATCACAGCCGGCACGATGTCGGCGCGCGTATCAGTCGATTCGTAACGGAAAAAAGTCAAAGAAATGTTTCTGCTGAGTTTGTTTTTGCACTATAAAATGTTACCGCGTACAGCGACGACAGCTGAAAGTGTTAGAAGACAGTCTTGTGCTCATTGGCTGTAACATTGAAACCTCGACACAAAGCACCAATCAGAGTGGATATTGATCAGCACGTGGCTTTGATCAATGTTTGATTGGCGTCAGGTTTGTTCGTTCAGAAGCTGAAGAGCAAAAACAGAATTTATGACGCGGTTTGGAAACGGTGGACGGCGGCGAGCGCCGGAGCAAACGGGCTAAAACATGCAAACACATACAGAAAATGATCTCGAGCTGATTGAACTGATCATCGCGGGGCAGCCAATCAGCTCTGTTTGCGGGATGACGTCATACCGGAGAGATTCATACAGACAAACAAGTCGACAGGAAAACTTCTCAGCGTTTGGGATCTAACTGCTGAACGACCAATCCGCTTTAAGGAAGGACCCGATCGGCCCCACGGAGCTGCCCCACCATTGGTCGGTTCTGTGGATGGGCGGGTCGGGGTCCAGGCAATAACCGAGCGACAGGAAGTGAAGCTGGTTGGTCGACTTATCACAGCAACAAAGCACTTTGCCAAACCTCAGGGCTCAGAGACAGAGAGGTTTTGTTTACTCCTTCTTCTCGATTTTCAGTCGTTCGCTTCAGTTGAGTCCAGTTGTGTTCGATTGGTTCTGTGTTTGTACAGCTGATCACACTTCAGTCATATTTACTATAATAATAGAAATCTGCAGTCGTTGTTTTTCTGCTGTGATCACCACCAGGTCTGAGTCCAGCCGAGTCGCTGAGAAAGCCTTCATCTGAAGTCTGAACGGCCAATCAGAGCTCAGGTTTGACAGCTGAAGGCTAGCAAAGACGTGAGTGGCAGCTTTTTAAAGATAAAGTTAAAGAAGCTTTAAGCTGTCGGAGTTTCACGTCTTTGACAGATTAGAAGAGTCCAGACAGAAGGACTGAAGATGAAGGTTTCCTCTCAGTGCGCTGAAGAGTTTCACCAGCCATCATGTCGTGTTTAACCTTCACAGATTAAGACTTCCAGCTGCTCACCAACGTTTCTCTTTGCCCACAGACCCTCAGAAACTAGAGAGATAAAGTCGGCACTTTATGAGAAATCTGTTCAGTAATTTTACCAGAAAAATCCTAATTTAGTAACAAAAGGCTGTAATACTCTGAGATTAAGGATTTTCACTGTTGAGTATTTAAAGTCATTTTCATGAAGATGTCCTCTGGATGCTTTGCTTTGTGGTTTGGGTGAAACTCTTCAGGCGTCAGGACGGCTCGTGTCTTCGTGAAGACGTCCTGAAAGCTGTCGATGGTCTGAGCGTGCTGTCTGTGCTCAGCTCTGGTGGCCAGTGAGACCTCGTCATTCTCCATCTGTACCATAACATCCAGTTTATAAAAGCTCAGCGAGGCAGATCCCGTCCAGAAACAAGTCCTCCTCCGACCCACGTCAGAGCAAGACCAGGATTCAGCTCCGCCAAGTCCGGCGTTCAGACCAACAGCTCACAAGCATTTTCTTTGATTCTCATCTCCTTTTGGGACCTGGTTCTCAGTTTGCTGGTCTGGGGACGCCATGGACACACAGTCCAGTCATTTTTCTTTAAAGTCTAGTTTAACTTGTAACCACACCCACCAGTGATGTCACAGTGCACTGAGCACACCCTCAGTGCACTGTGACATCACTGCAGTAAGACGTCAGGACTTTCAGCTCTGATCCTCAGAGATCTTTGCCGTAAAGGAGCAGCTTGACGCTTTGAGCTCTCACTGTTTGATCATCCTGGAAGAGTTTTTACGACGTGAAATTCAGCTTTTCAACAGCGACGTGTGAACGAGGCTGCTTCATTCTGGACGGGACTAAACCTGCAAAACTGTCCCCTTTGACAAGACCTTCAGTCCAATACGGAGTCTTACGATCTTTTTCTCAAAACGGAAGAATCTTTCCCAGAATTCCCACAAACACCTGAACTCTAACGCGCGGGAGTTCCTGAGAACGTGATTTCAGACTCCAACAGTGTGAACTCTGAACGATAGCAGTTCAGATTCTCAAACACACGTCGGACTCGTGCTGTTTGATGTTGAAGGTCTTGTCGAGGCGGACGCTTGCGGCGGTTTGGTCGGGTACGAAGTGTAAAACCCAGCGAAGATGACATCATCACTAGTCTGCCGGTGGCTCTCTCAGGACCACTTCCTGGGTGTCGGGCATGATTATGGATCTCAGTGTAACTGTGGGCAGAAACAGACGTCCTGAATCTGAACCAAACGAAACACGTTCAACGTTAAATCTAAACCGATCAAATTTCCAATTTTTTGGACCAATCACAATCTGCCTGTAGTTGTGCTGGGAGGCATAGTTTTGGGAGGCGGGCGGCCTCTTGGGTTGAGGCCGTCCGCTGAGCTGCCCGCGTGAAAACACTGAAAGAATAAAACGTGTACATAGTGCAACCCTGTAAATAAGCAAATACTAACGGAGACTATATTTTATGTATGAGCTGAGCGAGAGAGGCGCTAACTCAAGGAGAAACATTTGATTTGAAGTTTTCTTTTTGTAATGTGAGAGATGGTGTACAGCGAAGGTGGGCGCGAAAGACGTGACGATGAATTCATGGTTTTATGAATTGTACAGTTGAATCTTCAGTTTGATCGTTCTGTTGTTTTCTATCTAAAGCTTGGGGTTGTTTCTGTTAGGGTTTTTTGTACAGAAGTGGCTGTTTACATCGATAAGTCCTTATTTCTGTGAACGTCAGACAGCCAATGTGATTGGAGCACAGGCCTGGGGGTGGGCGGGGCCTGTTGGCGTTGTGTGAACGAAGATTTAGGAGAAACGCTACAAAACAGAAAGCAGTGAGTGTCAAGGACAAACGAAATCTAAGTATAAAGTCTAAATATTTTGAGAAAAAAAAGTCAAAACGACATGAAGATGTTTAATTTTAACGCCGTTATAACAAAGTTCAAATTGTGTGTGAATAAAGTCAATATTTCAAGATTAAAGTCCCAATAATTAAGTCTTAATTTCGAGAGAAGTAGTTATAAAATGTCAAGGTTGGAAGGAGGAACAGGATTTTAAGGAAAAACTAATTTTACGAGACAAAGTTTTTATGAGAAAAATGATATTTTTGAAGAAGTAGGTTCCAATTGTGCAAGAAACGTTATATTCAAGCTGGTTTAGAAGAGACAAAAATACAGGAAGTGTTAATGTTTCATGAGAAAACGTCATAACACGAGATTAAGAATTAGAATAAATCCAAATCTGTTCTCTGAAGGTTTTACGACTCTTCTCGTAGTCCAAATTAAACTATTCTTGAAGTCCTGTCACCTTTTTCTGGTAATATTACTTTATTTTTCATGGCTGAAATCACAGCCTGTTTCCACTTTTACAAAAGGACAACTTTCCCTCAGAAAATGACTTTTTTTTCTAAATGATGAGCTCGTGATGTTTGTGAAACAGATGGATCGCAGAGCTGCTGATGACAGTTTTAGGCTGATCTGAAGCTCAGAAATGGAACCTGGTCTCCTCCAGACCTGCTGCTCCTCTGCGTCACACTACAGACACTGAAATAAAACCTCTGGACAACAAACGCCTGCCTCACACTCTTCTCTGAGCGTCTGTGACTACACACACCTCAGCACAAACGTTAGCATGCTAACGCTAAACTAAGCTGCTGAACAGCATGTTAGCATTTAGCTACATTTGGTAAATATTATGCTGAATTCCACAGGTAAACAGGCTGATTGGTAACAGGTGAGAGGATCATGATCGGGGATGATGTGTTCACCACTTTGTGAACACATGATTGGATGAATGAGATGAACACATGCACTCAGAGACACATTGGAAATGACTGATTCTGATTTGGTTTGGGTTCGAGTCCCGACTGATCTGGATTCAGGGTTGTTCAGCTGGGTCATGAATTTACCCTCAGGGATCAATAAACCTGATTTTAACCCGAAATGATCCATCAGAATTTATTTGTCAGTAATACTTTATATTTTTAATCTGATTCTGCAAAATTACTACAAACTGAAGTAGTCAGATAGGTGTACCACAGTAAATAGAATATTTCCCTCTGACATTCTGTGTAATTGAAGTATAAAGTAGCAGAAAATGGAAATACTCAAGTAAAGTACAAGTACCTCAAAATGATACTTAGTTACTTTCCACCCCTGCAGAAATCAAAGCATTGGACAAATGTGAATGTTTGTTCTAGTTCATACACACATTCGTCCACCGGGGGGCAGAGTCCACCACGCAGGGTGTCACCTGCTCGTCAGGACAGCTGACCAATCACACACACCCTCACACACACTGAGGGTGCAGCAGCGGCTCCAGCATCCACCCAGACACACTTCAACAGGCAGACTGCAGGCCGGGAATCGAACCAACGACAGCTGTACCTCTGGACCCACAGCCGCCACCGCGAACGTCTGAAACATGTTTCTTTACAGTCCATCGACTTCAGTCCGACCTGGCGTAACACACCACAGCACACACATCCCATAATAAGCAGTCAGTCCTTTGACAGTCAGACCTTTGACTTGTCTCTCGTGTGTTGTTGCTCTGCACGGACAGCAGGACAGGCCTCAGTAACGTGAGAGGACACGGCTGTCCTGCAGGTTCCTGTGGTCCACATACATCCCAGCGGGCTGGTCTGCAGTGTGTGCATGTGAGAGGTGTGTTTTCATTTCAGTTGATAGCGTCCCTGCATCCCCCCGTCCCCCCCAGGACTGCAGGCTGGATCAGTGTCCCCCCTGAGAGGACAGCTTTCCACCCCTGATTAGGAAAAGGTTTATATTTAGGGTCAAATTTGGGGGAAGGGTGAAGGTTGGAGCTTCAGATTAAAGACGCATTCAGTGGATAGTGTTGAAGAGTGTGTGTGTGTGTGTGTGTGTGTGTGTGTGTGTGTGTGTGTGTGTGTGTGTGTGTGTGTGTGTGTGTGTGTTTGTTTCAGTCTAATTTCAGTTATTACGTAACAGGTGCATGATGGGACAGTTAGCCTCACTTACATAATGCATTACACCTTCTAACTTTACAGAAGGGAACAAGGACTCAAATCCTTCAGTGAGAGTGAAAATACTCCATCACGAGTAAAAGTGCTGCGTTCTGCAGAAGTACTACCAGCACAATGAGCTCAGTACATGAAGTACAGTGTAAAGTGCCCACTGAGCAGGTAAAGGTATATTTTTCTATATTGAACTACGTGCAGTGAACATCTACTGAACGCTCACGTTTCTGTCTGCAGCACTTAAACAAAACATGCATGAAGTAAATAAATGTGCACAGGAAAAATAAATCAATACATAAAGCTGAAGTGAAAAGTATTTATCAGCAGAAACTAAATGTACATAAATGTACATAAAGATCAAACGGAGCACACAGCAGCGTCTTTGATGAACACGTACGTAACTCGTATGTTTGCGTCTGATATGAAAACCTGCTCTGACGTGTCGTCAGTTTGTGTATTACTGCTGCTGTGTACTTTCATTTACTGTACACACTTTGTACTTCATTTGCTCAGTGTGTGTTTTTACACCTGAGAAGTAACCAGTAGTTAGAATGCAGTAGAAGTATGAAGTAGCACAACACAACAATACTTGAATCCGATAGAAGTAGGCCGACTTCTGTCCAGACCTGAATGTGACTCTCATGTCTGATCTGAGTTCTATATCAAGTGAAGGCTAACTGGTAAGCTAGCTGCAGCTAGCCTTTGCTAAGCTAAACTTGATTTTTCCCTGTTTCACCTGTACTCTATAGAAAAAACACCCATTTTAATAAGCTGACATCTCAGTTATTAATTAGTCATTTCACATAATTAACTGAGGAAAACAAATCCCAGCTAAACGCCTGCTAAAGCTAACTAGCTTGCAGGTCTCAGTAGCAGCCATCACAGCTTTTGATACCAGTAAAATCCATGTGATTCAGTGCTGAAGCCACATTTAAATCACATATTTAAGTGATATATTGAGTTAGTATACTGACTTCAGTATAATAGTAGTGGGACAGACAAACAACTAACACAGCAGAAACATATTTGATTCCTCTCAGCTACAGACGATGAATAATCAGAATCAGAACCAGATATACTTTATTGATCCTGGCGGAAATTGTTTAATGAAGGTTTTTTTTTTTTTTCCCAAATAAGGGTTTTTTTTTTTTTTTTTTTTTTTTCAAATAAGCTTATCCAAAGACTGTGTTCCCGATCTGCGTTATTACGTTCTATTGTGACGTTTCTGTGGGTCAAAAAGTCAGCTGAGAAGGTAGAAAAACTTTACCGTGACCTGCTTTAGCCTGTGTGTTAGCATGGTATCATGACCTGTTAGCTTTAACCTGTTTGTTAGGCTTTAGCCTGTGTGTTAGCATGGTATCATGACCTGTTAGCTTTAACCTGTTTGTTAGGCTTTAGCCTGTGTGTTAGCATGGTATCATGACCTGTGACCTGTTAGCTTTAGTCTGTGTGTTAGCATGGTATCATGACCTGTGACCTGTTAGCTTTAGCCTCAGGCTGTTAGCATGGTATCATACTCGTTCCCATCGAATGCATATTTCGGGGCCTTTTACAAGGTTCTTGTTTAACCAGCTGGAAACATTAAGAAGTCAGACAGAGACAAATAGCTCCCGGCGCTAATGTTAGCTCAGTAGTTAGCTAGCTGCTTACAGCTGATGAAAACTGCTAATGACAGTTAGAATTTCATCCAGCATACATGAGAAGCTTCCTTTGTCTCCTCCTGTCTGAAATCAAGGAGCCGTTTGATACTGACGATGAATTTAAAGGTAAATCAGCTGCTTTACCTGTTTATAAACTTTAAACTGTTTATGTGCTGTGCTAAAAGAATGATTGACAGGTTAGCAACAGGAACTATGGTATGGTATGGTAAGGTCAACCTCTGACTTCACCTGCCATCAGCAGCATGGCAACAGAACCTGGAGCTCTCTGATTGGACGTTTCTTACAGCAGTGCTCTCTGGGACATGCAGTTCTGAAGTGAAAAGTTAGGCTTGTTAAAGCGAAACATGCATCATTTTGACTTTGAGGCAACGTTTAGACGTGATTTGTGTTTTTCCAGCGACCCGCCGCCGCTCGTCTGTGATCCGTCTGTGGGCCTGATGCAGCAGCACGTCTGATAACCTGATATCTGAGCGACAGACTGAAGCAGCAGGTGACCGAGTTCAAACCCATGGTTAAACATGGCAGCGCTGACACGGCTGAGCCGCAGCCAACACGCCGACTGTATGTGACACATCAGCCTGCCGTGTCAGCGAGGCGCGTTCTGTAACGGGAACTACCGAGCGCTGCCAGGTGATCAGCTGTGTACTGTGCAGGTGTGCAGCTGAGGTCAACGTGAAGGTCGAGCTCAGGCGTGGTCCTCGTCCCACCGAGTGCCACCTTCAGTCGTTCCTGTTCATCCTGAGACTTCAGGTGAACCGTCCTGTGAGCTGAACTCCAGCTGCGGCTTCGGCCACCATGACGCTTTGAACAGCCACGTGGAGGCGTGTCTGAACACCGGCCTGTGTGTGTGTGTGTGTGTGTGTGTGTGTGTGTGTGTGTGTGTGTGTGTGTGTGTGTGTGTGTGTGTGTGTGTGTGTGTGTGTGTTTGTGTGTGTGTGTGTGTGTGTGTGTGTGTTGTACAGCGCTCTGCGTGCTCAGCGTGAGACATGAGACATGAGACACACACAGACAGACAGACAGACAGAGACATGAAGCACACAAACATAAAATAATCATAATCAAAATAAAGCGTAAATTTCATTTATAGTTAAATTCTTATGAATTATTACACGTTCTTATTGATAAATGTGCGGCTCTAAACATTCAATTAAATCCACCTTTGTGAAAGGTAAATAATGTCTGATCTGTCAGCGAGCAGCAGATTTCAATCACAACATCACGTGAAAATAAACACCAACAACAAACAAACTGACAAACAGACAAACCTGAAGCAGCTCAGTGACGTCTCTGACCCATCGATCAATAACAATCAGTCTCTTCCACCGACAGAGATCCAGACGCTCCAGACTGACGCTCAGCCCGAAACGCCTTGATGATCCACACGAAGACGTTTCTTCCTCTGCGTTTCCTCCACTCAGCGTGGACATGTTGGACACGTGACCAGTGGGATCTTCCACAGAGCTGACCACACGCATGAAAACATTCATGTTCTGTGCTCTGGGTGTCATTTTTATGGACATTGTGAGGCTTCCTGCTGCGTTCCAGCCAATGAGGAGCAGGAAAAGTCACCTGCAGGCGTCTGTGCTGAGCGCTGACAGCCTCCAGCAGCTAACATCTGGTTAGCATCAGCTGGTTTAAAGCACTTTATTTTAGGGTTGCCACCTTTCAGAAATGAAAATAAGGGACGTCCACCACAGCTCCTCGGGGCCATGACCACCGCGGCCCCCGTGGGGGGGGGCGCCCGCAGCAGTGGTATGTTTGATTTTGTGCCACTGTTTTTAGTTTAGTAGTTAAAGCCTGAAATGCTTTATTACCACTGAACACATTCTTTATTGTGCGACATCGTTGCATATTAAGTGCTGTTAATTAGGCCACATAAAGCCGTAATTACATGCATCCCTATTTAACGTACAATAAGGAAAATATTAACAAAGTGCCGTATGCACACAACTTAGTTATTACACAATCAGTTAACCTAGTTAATGAGACAGGTCAGATGAGGTCATCCAAACAGTTAAAGCACACTAACAAAAGATTTTATGCAATGATCACTGAACACTGTATATACTGGGGTCCTGCGTAGATCCCGCCATGACAGTTTTGCTGGCTTTAGTATTTCCTGTGTTTTATTTTGTTCATTATTGTTGGATTTAGTGTTGATGTGTGTGACAGACGTGTGTACTGGACATTTGTGGAAATACGGAACAACATTTAACTGTCTATTAAAGGACGATTCCGTATTTTTGGGGACGGGTGGCAACCCTACTTTATATACAGTTAGCTAGTTTAGTCCAGCGGAGGCCAACCCGGGGCTCGGGCCCCTCCAGAGGGTCAGCTGATCAGTGTGAGGGGCCGTCAGATGATTGATGGGAAGAAAGAAGAAGAAGCTCTGAAACACAAACCTGTTTTCAGCTTCTGGACTCTTTAAACATTATTTAACTGAAACCGTCAGATGTTGACCAGCTAAAACCAAATGACGGACGGCCCGTCGAGACGCCCGTCGAGACGCCCGTCGAGACGCTGCGTCCATCTTTGATAACGAGCTGATTCTCTAAACGTACGGAGGTCAGTGAAACCTGTCAAACAGCCAAACGGAGGAAAAGAACCAGACTTCCTCTGAGAGGCAGGAAGCGTCCGTGTGCTGGCTCGGCCATGTTTGACCCTCAGCTTGACCTCGCTCACCTGCTGCTTCGCTCTGTCACTCAGATATCAGGTGTTGACGTGCTGGTCGGCGCACACGCCTTCAGCGCGTCACGTGGGGGCGTGAGTCAGCGCCGGCGCCTGTTGGTGTGTTTCCTGCGGTGGTGTCGTGTGTCTGTGTGAACCTCTGAGCGGCTTCTCATGCAGCCTTGTGTGCACGCCGAGGATCATGGGTAGTGTAGTGTTGATGGACAGCGCGCAGGCTTTCCAAAAGTGTCTTGTCAAAAACTGTCCGAGAACGTTCTCAGCCTGTCCTCCTCAAACTGTCTTCGTCTGTCCAAACGTGTCCTCACACAGACACGTTCCACAGGAAACTGAACGTTTCACTGCAGGATCTAAATCTGGAAGGTCCTCACAAAGATAGACACGCACACACACAGATCTGTCAACCAGCGACACATTCAGCCACACACACTCTACACACACAGCCCTCCCCCAACACACACACACATATTTGGACGCCCCCCCCCCCACAGCCATCCCTTTAAATAGAGCTCCTCTGCAGCTCTTCGGCCTCGGTGATCGCATCCCCGCTGCTCGTCTTCACAAGTTCTCCTCAACCCGAATCCAAGGTAGATATGAGCACACACACACACACACACACACACACACACGCACACACACACGCTGTTTCTTTGAGTGTGTGTGAAGCTCTGAAATGGTTGATCGTGCAGTGATGTCTGCAGACGTCACGTCGAGTCTCAGCTCAGGCTGGACTTCATGTTCTGCTGCAGGGACGTGTTGGACAGCTGCAGACAGCTGCTCGTGGTCCACAGACCAGAGACAGGGATCAGAGCGTGTCCGGGTCCAGACTTCAGGGTCGGGGCTTTGGGTTCAGGTCTGGTTAATGAGATCTTTCAGTGTCTCACGTGTCTTTGTGTCTCGGCCTTTGACTGCAGACTGTCTCCCTGAAGCTGCTCATGAGCTCGTGTTCAGGCGACAGGAACAAACTGATGTTAAAGCTCTGACTTTCACTTTGAGCTGCGTCTCTGCGTCTCGCTGCGTCTCTGCGTCTCGCTGCGTCTCTGCGTCTCGCTGAGTCTCGCTGAGTCTCTGCGTCTCGCTGCGTCTCTGCGTCTCGCTGAGTCTCTGCGTCTCTGCGTCTTGCTGAGTCTCGCTGAGTCTCGCTGAGTCTCTGCGTCTCGCTGCGTCTCGCTGAGTCTCGCTGAGTCTCTGCGTCTCGCTGCGTCTCTGCGTCTCGCTGAGTCTCGCTGAGTCTTGCTGAGTCTCTGCGTCTCTGTGTCTCGCTGAGTCTCTGAGTCTCTGCGTCTCTGCGTCTCGCTGAGTCTCTGCGTCTCACTGAGTCTCTGCGTCTTGCTGAGTCTCTGTGTCTCGCTGAGTCTCTGCGTCCAGCTGCCTTCTGGTTAGTCTGAATCCTCACAGAAACACATGAAGATGAAGATGAAGATGAAGATGAAGGCAGTGTTTCAGACCCTTGGCTCTGACACTCAGAGCGCCATGTGCTTCCTAACAGCTGCTATCACCCCCCCACCACCACCCTCCCCCGCCCCACTTAGCAAAGCCCTGATTGGCTGACTGAGCGTGGGCGTCTCCCAGCTGTTCTGAGTGAATGAACGAGCCTGTTGAAGGACTTTTTAGGTAACAAACATCATGAAAGGAAGTATTTTTAGATGAAGTGTCTGTTCCTGTACAGTGATTAGAGGTCAGAGGTCAAAGGTCACGACCTTCTCCAGAAGTTTGCTCAGGAAACGACACGTTTCTCCTCAGTTTGAGGCGAGAGCCTGAGGACAGAGCACGATCAGGCCGCCCACAGGACAGAAAAGGACACAGCTCTGATCGGGTTTGATAAATCAGCAGAACATAATCTCGATATGTGACCCCGAACCCTAATTATACTCAGAAACGTCAGCCTGAAGGTTTGGACGGACGGTCCTGCAGAGGACGGACGGTTTTCCATTCTCTCGGGCTGAACTGCTGCCAGAGCCGAGTGCCTTCAGCGGGCATCAGCGTCTCACAGAGGGACACCCACAGGCAGTAAAATTAGAAAGCCGAAGCTTTGTCCAACAGTATGAGACAGTGTCATCTTTCAGTGGACGGTTTCCTGCTGAGAGACAAGAATCACGTCCAAAAACTCAGACGCAGATCAGATGTCACATTCAGCAGAGTGAAGTTTCTCTAATGAGCAGTAATTTAATACGACGTCCACGATGGAAACACATGATGATGCTGAACACGAGCTGAAGCGTGACGTTTCCAACAGTCCACCGCACCTGTGAGGCAGCGGGACGCGAGACGCCGACGTCCCGCTGCCGCTGCAGAGCCGCGGTTAGTCTGAGCGCGGCGTCCTGCAGCGGCACAATCCATCAAACAGCTGTTAGATCAGCCGCCATAAGCAGACCTCAGGTGAGCTGCAGAAGAAGAAGAATGAGTGAAGACGTCGCTGACTTCCTGTCTGTCAACTTCCTGTCTGTCAACTTCCTGTCAAACATTCTGCCTTATTCATGATCAGAGTTCAGGGTTTAACTAACTCTTCTTCGTTGGTGTCCTGCAGCCTTCTATCAGCCGACATGGAGCGTACCTTCATTGCTGTGAAGCCCGATGGCGTCCAGAGAGGACTGTGCGGCGAGATCATCAAGCGCTTCGAGCAGAGAGGCTTCAGGCTGGTCGCCGCCAAGTTCATGCAGGTGAGACGGATTCAAGCCGGAAACACCTGAAGTCAGCAGGAAGAACCCGACTTTCACTGCGAACTGACTCCAGAAATCGCACGCACGCACGCACGCACACACACACACACACACGCACGCACGCACGCACGCACGCACACACGCACACACGCACATGTTGTGTTTATATCACTTGTGGGGACATTACATAGACTTCCATTCATTTCCTGGAGTATAACCTCATCCTCAGTCTGCACCTTCACATTTCATCATTTATATTAAGGGGACCTGCAGTTTGTCCCCATAAGACAGGTGAGTCCCCACAACATGATAAATACCTGGTTACACACACACACAGACACACACAGACATACACGCGCACACACACGCATGCGCACACACACGCACACACACTGCAGGGTTAGGACGACAGCTGTTGAGCTGAATGTTGTTCTGAAGGATTCACACTCGTATCACTATCACACACACACACACTGTAGGCATTCCCAGCTGTTTGTGTGTGTGTGTGTGTGTGTGCGTCCAGTAAAGCATTGTTTAAGTGCTTATGTTTGACTGACAGTACCTCCAGCTGTCACAGTACTGCAGTGCAGTAAAAAGTACCACACTGAGTGTGAAGCAGCAGAGTTGAAGTAACTGTACTTTGCTGTGTGTGTGTGTGTGTGTGTGTGTGTGTGTGTGTGTGTATTCAGGCCTCTGAGGACCACATGAAGAAACACTACCTGGACCTGAAGGACATGCCTTTCTATGCTGGACTCTGCAAATACATGTCCTCTGGACCCGTCCTCGCCATGGTAACCATGACAACCCCTCTGCTGGGCGCTGCTGTGCTCTCGCGCGCGCGCGCGCGCGCACACACACACACACACACACACACACACACACACACACACACACACACACACACACACACACACACACACACACACACACACACACACACACACACATCCCACTCATCTCTGGCACTCCTGTCAGTCAGATATCTTTCTCTGTTTATCTCTTTCCATTCCATCAGCGCTCTCTCTCTTCACACCCTCTTTGTTTTCAAGGTCTCTCTTTTTCCTTCTTCTCTCTCTCTCTCTCTCTCTCTCTCTCTCTCTCTCTCTCTCTCTCTCTCTCTCTCTCTCTCTCTCTCTCTCTCTGGCTCACCTCTGTCAGGCTGTGAGGTCACACTCAGGTGTGTCCTCTAACAGGACGCTCAGATGATCAAAAGCTTCAGTTTAGTCCAGATTCGTCTTCGCTGGCAGGTTCAGGGTTCAGTGGCGTCTTCACCGCCAGGCGGTGCTGAAGGAAGTATTCACATCGTGTACTTAAGTACTAGAACCACATGCACTCATGCGCTGAGAACGTTACGGATGAACGAAGGTTCGGAGTGACCGTCAGCGACCCTGACGCCTCCCTGAGCGCACAGGTGACAGGTGTGTGGGTGTGTTTCAGGTGTGGGAGGGTCAGAACATCGTGAAGCTGGTCAGGATGATGCTGGGTGAGACCAACCCTGCTGACTCCAAGCCCGGCAGCATCCGTGGAGACCTGTGCATCAACATCGGCAGGTGAGCGAACGCCGACAGGTGACACACCTGTTTTACATTAAACCGACAGAGAATGAGCAGTAAAATGTAAAATGTCCTCAAGGGTCCAGATGATAAATATGAATACTTCACTGACTGTTCATTCACTCAAAATTATGATATAAAGGCAAATCTGCATCTTAAAAGATGAAATTAAAAATGATGAAATACATCAAACTTGTTCAATTATGAGATACTAAATGAAAATTGTAACGTTTTAGTGGAAATGACGAGGTCGACAGTTTGACCATTGAGAAGTCATTTCTGATTTTTCTTTGGTCGTTGTCGGGCACTGACGGCCTTCCATACCTGGTGTGTGACGTTTAGTGAACGATTCACACATCGTGGTCCTTTGTCAACCTTTTGATGACATCACGACGATCGTCTCTGACTAATGTCCTCCTGCTTTCTCAGGAACATCATCCATGGCAGCGACACCCTGGAGAACGCCAAGACCGAGGTCGACCTGTGGTTCAAGGCCGAGGAGTTCGTCTCCTACACCCCCTGCGCCCAGCCCTGGCTGTACGAGTAAACTGTCCAATCGCCACCCAGTAAACTACACCCAACTGGACCCCCCCCCCCATCACACCCGTCGTCCCAGCAGTCGATCCTCTGACATCGTCCTCACTGAAACATGTAGCTCTTATCAATAAAGTTTCATGTTAACACAAACCGTCTGAGTGCTGCGTCCATTAACGGCCAGAAGTCTCTTCCCTGTTTGTATCCTGTTAGCAAAGCTCAGTGAGGCTGCGCTACATGCTAACAAGCTCGCAATGACAACGCTAACGTGCTGATGTTTAGCAGGGGAAATGTTTACCACAGTGGCCATCAAGTTTAGAGTGCTAACAGAAGCTAATTAGCATTTAACGTCATCAGTTCTGCAGGTATGTGACCATAAACCAAAGTGTTGGACACATCAACATGTTGACCTGATGGTGGCGCTGGATAAAAAGTCAGAGGATCAATAAAGTGATTACAGTCCATCCTGAGGGGAACTAATGACATCCCATGTTAGCATGCTGACATTAGCATTTACCGTTTCCTGTCCAAACATGTCCAAATGAATGACTCAATTCCTACCTGTCTCAGATGCTAATGCTAGCATGTTAGCATATAAATGTGCTTAAAAAGGGTGAGGGCATGTACCACCTGACCACCTGACCTTCTGTCTGGGTGACCCTGCTGACCTCAGATCTGCAGGGCTGGAGGCACATCAGGCTCAGACCCAGACCCAGACCCAGACCCAGACCCAGACCCAGACCCAGAACCAGAACCAGATCCAGATCCAGACTGTGTGCTGAAGAATGAGGCTCGTTCCCTGTTAGAGGTCTGAATGTGACGAGCAGCTAGATGGATCTTTAATGTTTCAGCAGCAGTGAAGGTTTTCATAGTGGAGCTTTCCTGAAGGTCACACTTACCTCTGTGATTGATCCGCTGTGATTGATCCGCTGTGATTGATCCGCTGTTCCCTGAGCTGATAACAGTCCACACACCGCAGCATATAACTCTAAACCAGTTATCAATTTCCCACTATTATCGAGGTGTACAGTAAAAGCCTCTGAAACGGCATGAAAATGTTAAGAAAACCTCTATTTTAATACATTATTTGGTCCAATAATTAGACCTAAAACGCTGAAAAAAGATTATTGACTTGTCCCAGTGAGGTTTTCTCTTTCTGAGGTTATTCCCAAAACACTGCGACCAATAGAAATATATCAAGAAACGTCACTTAACCGGACGAAATGTTTAAAACTAGTTGAATTTCGTCACATGGGACCAATGAAAGACACAAAAATACCTTCAAAAATGAGTCTTTTCTCTGGTTTTCTCATAACTTTTTATTGCATAAAAAATGTAAAGTGAGTCATCTAAATGCAATAATTTCTTCACAATCATGCTGCCAAAAATTGCACAATGTATTAAAAACAGCTGGATGAACAGAAACATCAGAACACACATTTCTTTTGTCGAACACGTACAGTAAATAGATTCAGATCTTTTAAACATTTGGAGCTCAGAAACGTCGTGTTCACGGCACGAACACGTGGACCAAACGGACGTTAACGGACACGAACAGATTGTGAAGTGCTGCAACGTCCACATTTACAGACCGGACGACAGCAGACACCAGACAAAAAGCTTCACTGTTTGCTTCTTTTCGTGTGAGCGCTGCACCGACGGACGATCCAGGTCAAATAAGGTCAGCGAACGCAGCGCGAGGCGCATCGGGCCTGAGAGCGGCGGCGGTCGCTGAAGGTTTTGTCGGGTTTTGAGTTTCTACGTTGGGTCAAGTCAGACGTTCTGCGTGAGCAGGAATTTCGTATCTTGTTCTCTTGAGGTCCTGAACCATCCTCAAACTTCAGAGGTCTTCTCAGACCCATCTGGTCTAACAGGGTTTTGGACTGGATGCAACAAGAACCAGATCCACGACCTCAAACCTCAAAGTAACAAACTCATGACTCCGACTTGATTTTCTCCAAAATTGTGCACTTTTTTGCACCCGATCTCGTTTTGGCTGGGTTGGTCTTTGCACCAAAATGCTGTACTTGATCTACTTTCTGGCCTCTTCTTGAAGCCACAGGCCAAAGAGCTGGACAGCGACCGCAGCGGATCTCACTCCAAACAGCATTTTTGTCTTTGGGTCAGAAAACCTGTAAAACCCACAAACTGACAAGAAGATCGCAGCGCTGAAGGATCAAACGTCGCCTCGTTTCCACCTTCAACACACATCAAACGTACAAAATCACAAAGTGTCTGTCGAAGTCGTCCCATAAAAACGTATCAAACGTCAATACATCATCAATAGATAGCACCATAACATGAATAAGACAGGCTGACGTCATCGAGATTCACGTCCAAAGAGACAATGAACACACACACGCACACACACACACACACACACACACACACACACACACACACACAGTCAGCTTCTTCACGTTACACACTGCGAGCCCTATAACTGTAACGACCGTGACGGGATTTGTGCACCTTTACCTGCTAAACAGGCACCTAAAGTGAGATGAGTACGGAAGCTCAATGCTGTCCAGAAAAGACTAAAAACAGCTGAGAAGTTCAACATGACTAAAACAAAAAATACTCAAAAAAATGTGACAAAGTACAAATATCGAGTAACTATCCATCCATCCATCCATCCATTTTCTCCCGCTTCATCCGGGGCCGGGTTGTGGGGGGAGCAGTCTGAGCAGGGACGCCCAGACTTCCCTCTCCCTGGACACTTCCTCCAGCTCTTCCGGGGGGATCCCGAGGCGTTCCCAGGCCAGCCGAGTGACATAGTCACCCCAGCGTGTCCTGGGTCTTCCCCGGGGCCTCCTCCCGGTGGGACATGTCTGGAACACCTCCTTAGGGAGGCGTCCAGGGGGCATCTGATAGAGATGCCCGAGCCACCTCAGCTGACTCCTCTCGATGCGGAGGAGCAGCGACTCTACTCTGAGCTCCTCCCGGGTGACAGAGCTCCTCACCCTATCTCTAAGGGAGCGCCCCGCCACCCTGCGGAGGAAACTCATTTCAGCCGCTTGTATCCGGGACCTCGTTCTTTCGGTCATGACCCAAAGTTCATGACCATAGGTGAGGGTAGGACCGTAGATTGACCGGTAAATCGAGAGCTTCGCCTTTCGGCTCAGCTCCTTCTTCACCACGACAGACCGATACAGCGACTGCATTACTGCAGCCGCTGCACCGCTCCGCCTGTCAGTCTCACCTCCATCCTTCCCTCACTCGTGAACAGGATCCCAGGATACTGTAACTTCTCCACTTGAGGCACGAACTCTCCCCCAACCTGAAGGGAGCAAGCCACCTTTTTCCGGTCGAGAACCACGGCCTCGGACTCTCATCCCAGCTGCTTCACACTCGGCTGCGAACCGCCCCAGCGCATGCTGAAGGTCCTGGCTCGAGGGAGCCAACAAGAATAATGAGTAACTACATTAAAATTATTAAAATGTATTCATATTACATTAAAATTTGAGTTGCTTAATAAAATGATGACATGGCAAATTTAATCACAATCATCAGAAAGCAAGAAATCATACGAAATACGACTGTAGCAAGTCCTGAAAACGACATAAAAAGTCAGACTTTTGAGTTAAAATTCAAAATTGTGAGACATTAAGTCAAAACTCAGAGTTATGAGGTCAAAGTTATGAGATGGCAACTCAAAGTTTTAAGGTACTGCGAGTTCTTTATTTTCTTAACGACTACGTTTTCATCTACTTTTCTCTTCTGGGCAGAAATGGACATCCAGAGCTCAGATCAGACTGGATCAGAACAGACCAGTTCAGACTGGAATGGAATTAGCGGCGTTCATTTTTGTTAGATTTCAGTTTCATGTTTGGTTCTTGCTGGTTTTAGTTTGCGATATTTTCATCTAATTTCTGTGAATTTGAGCTCTGAGGTTTACGCCCACGTCTCTTGTTAGCGTTAGCTTACCTCTTTATGATTTCATGGTTTTTCCACCAGTTTTGTTGCTGTCCCTAATTTCCAGTCAGACTATCGATGATTTAGACGTAACGTTAACTGAAGATGCGAGTGCAAACTGTCAAACAGCTAAATCATCTTCTGAAGATACGTTTGGACGCTCAAAGGTACAATTTAACCAAGTCTCTCCATTAAAACAGTCATTAATTAATTTGTCCATTTGTTTATGTTCAGTACATTAAAATTGTATGTTGTATTTATTTCATGATTGTTTTCTTAAGTTACGTTTTACTAAGATTGTTTATTTTTCATTGTGACAAAAAGGTCGATGAATGCTTTCTGTCCTAGTTTAAACTGTGGAAATGAAAACCAAGAGTTTGGTCTGTACCAGCTCTATATGGAAAGTGTCCTGAGACAACTTCTGTTGTGATTTGGCGCTATACAAATAAAATTGAATTGAATTGAATTGAATTGAAAACGTCTGACTCGATTCGATTGTCGCTTACACTAGCTGCTGATGTAGCTGTACTGTCAGCCAGCTCTTCAGGGCCACACTTGGCCCTTGGACCACTTCTGACGATGGCTAACCTTACTGCAAACGACTGACAACAGGTCGGAGTGTCCGCAGACACACTGAGGGCTGGGGCTTGAATCAGATGCATACAAACTGGGCAACAGTCACATTCAGTGTTATCAAAAATCACTCATGGCACTTATAAATTACATCACGTACACGAGCACAGACAGAACGAACACGGGACGTCAGAGATACGCTAGAAAGAGTTTAAATCAGGTGATGGACACACCTGTAGAGCTGCTACTGTCAGCACCAACACGTGGAGTATGACGCGAAACGCCTCCGTCAGCCACACCCACACAAACACAAGCTGAACGGCATCTTTTCTCCACATTTCGGCCTCCTCTTCACAACATCTTCATCACAACAAACTGAGCTCCTCTACAACGCTCTCCATCATCTCCTCAGCGTGCTAACTTTAGCACGTTAGCACGCTGTCACGCAGGACGGTAACGAGACGGCTACGACGGTTTCTCAGCTTGGAAAGTCTGAAGTGATTCTGGTTTACAGAAGTCCTAAATCCAAAATGACTCCTTCCTTTGGTGAAAGCAGTGCCCTCCCATCAATTACTGACATCAACATTTAATCTGTTTTATCTGTTATCTTTAGTACTTTATAACACACCTTTCATAAGTTTACCATTTGGAATGTGATAATCTTTATTTGTAGAATTTCTTTTAATCAAATAAACTCTTTAGTGTTTTTGAAATAATCTCTAATATACGATATTTCACCATTTCGCTTTTCCAACAAGATTCCTTCGATCATAATTTAATAAACTTTTTGTGAGGTATCAATAGTTAGCGTCTGAAGACGTACATCAGCTGCTGAACTCTGTCTCATGACTTCTCAGGGCTTCTGTCCAGGACACAGATGTCTTCCTGAAGTCAAATGCAGTTTAAAAGGAAAAAATCTGTTCGGCCAATGTGGAGATAAAAATGTTTAAAGCCAAAAAAAGTGGCTCTGAAGGAGAACGGCATGTGACAGTAAGGATACTGATGGGAGCATTAGACCCTGTGAGCACAGACGCGCTCCCACTTATCGAGGGAAGTCGGATTATGTGCATTAAATTCCTTCAACACCCTGTTTCACGCTCATTCACTCCTCCCCAATGAGCTGTCCAGTAAACAAACTGGTGACTACTGGGAACGTCCCAGTACAACTTTTACTCACATATTTTAAGACAGGGAGCATTAAAATGAGAAGCCGCTCACTGCAGCCAAACAAGAAACAAAAGAAAAATTCAGTATTGGTCTGAAGTCACTGGCCTGCGTCACCATGGACACCAGTTCAATTCTAAGAACAGGCGAACGCTAACGAATCAGCTGTGTCGCTAACATCTACTTTATTCTTTGTCAGAATATAAACTGCCCCAAACAGAGACGAGGAGGCAAATGCTACAAATAAATCTCTTGAATAATCTGTGCATCTATTGGTTAATTAGCAACTGAGCTAACTAGCTTGCTAACTGACAGTGAGCTAGAAAGCTAGCTTGAGTTTTTTTTCCCCCCTTTAGTAACTCTTTGATTAACAAATGATGGACAATCCTGAGACAAAATACAACCAGGCAGTAAACAGAACAGTGCAGAGGAAATAAAGAAGTTCAGAGATATCGTGAGCTGCCAACACCAATGTGTTCCCACTGGCTAGCATGTTAGCCGTTAGCTAACCATAACCAGCACGACGTCACCAACAGCAAATGTTTTGTGATGACTGCATGGACAAACTTTTCTCGTGTAACCGAGGCTTAAAAACCGTCAAACTATGGTTATTTAAATGAATTACCATTTAAAGAATAAACTGAATATCATGAAACTGACCGTTCTCACTTCAACATTCGACGTTAGCCAAACTCTTCAACAGGTAATTCCTGACTTCAATAATAAGTCATTTTATACATCCATATCATTTTATAGTTCGCGTGAAGACAACAGTAGAGTTTTTTTGGTAAATGCAGAAAAAAGGCAGAAAATGGTAAAAAGTAGCTGAACCAATCATTGGTCCTGAAACTCAAGCATCGAACTGGCAGTATTAAAGATTTCAGACGATACTCAGACCTACGTTAATCTCTTATTGCAGTTGTTTGGACATTTACTTATTGCGGTTGGTCTGACGGAGCCCTGTAGCTACGACCGAACTCATTTCTGAAAGTAAAGCGTGATTTTTCTAACGCAGAGGATTGTTTACGTGGAGAAGAGTTTCAGCCGAACTTTTAACTGTCGCTCGTAGACGATCTGAGTTCCAGCTGCAGATCGTCTACGAGCGACAAACAAAGCCGCTAACTGCGGTGGCTCTTAGCTGGTTTCTTGTTTCGTGGCGTCCTGACAACTTGTCAATGCAGAATCCAACCACACACACACCAACACACACACACACACACACACACACACACACACACACACACACACACACACACACACACACACACACACACACACACACACACACACAGAAAGTTTCAGTGACTACTAATCTCAACATGACATTATTATTATCATTATTACGTGAAGAGTTTTGACCCTCGAACACACCACGTCAACACGTACGAACAACAAAGATCTTGGCGTTGGAAAAATGATCATACAAAAGTTTTATCCTCGAGTCGCCCCCCCTCCACTTCCCACGCTGTGAAAGGGTTTAATGTTCTTAAAGCCAAGAAAGGGTGATGAAGATGATGAAGATGAAGACCTGCTCAGACCAGCTTTCAGTTTCAGCTCAGAATCACTTCACAGTGATTCACTTATTAATAATCTTTACAGAAACACCTTAGCTCCTTAATAAACAGCGCTCATCCTGTTAGCGACCCAGCTAGTTAGCTTCCCAACTAACAGGTGACAGGCTAGTGCTGGCAGGCCCGCAGCTACAGACCAGTATCTCTGAGTTAACAGGTCAAACACACTTCTAGAGCAAATCTTCTGACCGACGGGATGTTTAAGCAGTGAATAATTTTTATGACACCGTCAGTCAAACTTCATATTTTTAAGTTTCCGTCAAACTGATGCTGAAAACTTGGTCCCAGCCAACAGATTCTCATCATTTGAACAACACATGTGGCCTCTTTTAGTTCAATTCACAGGATTAATTCTGTTCATGCTGGGAGAAATGTTTTGTCCAGTTAGCAGCTGAGCTAGCTAGCTTCCTAATGGCAGTTCGTAGCCTGCTAGCTTGGTGTGCTATTGTTGAACACTAGCTCTGATTAAACTGATTTCTGAAACAGAGCAACTCAACATTTATCAGGTGTGTTCTGACGGGTTGTGATGGTATATGACACATTTAACCTTTACCTAAAAACTGCAGCTCACGTGATTTGGGTATTGCTCTCGGCTGTATTGCGATTCCGCTAATATTTTGATGAAATGTCGGGACTGAAGATAAATGTGGTGGACGCACCAGAAGAGTCGAACAACATTTGATTAAATACCTTCAGTAAGAATTCACTAACATTCGGCTGGTGTTCAACATCATGACTGCAGAGCTAACTAGCTTCCTAACAGCTAGCTAGCTTGCTATTGTGGCTGGCTAACGCTGGCACGTTCCCAGCTAGCTGTCGTGTAACAGTTAGCTTGCTGGCTCCAGTGTCACCCGTGGTCACTACATGCAGGGTCGTTGATTTGAAGCTTTTCACATTATTTACTGACAAATTGAGCGGTTCAGTCTGTAAAACATCTAAAGAAAAGAAGTGCTACATCCTTTATCTTTGTTGGTTAAATACTGAATTGTTTTATAAAATATGGACCAATTCTTCTTTTTAAATGGCAGAACGTGAACTCCACCAGGTTACTGAAGCCCCACAAACAGTCGGGAGGACGCCGTCAACCTGAACGCAGAGCTTTGAGAATCTGTGGGGATGAATTTCTGTGAAAGTTTCTGGTCTGAACGGGCACAAACAGAAAGACTGAAGGCTAAAAACTGCCGAGGAGGAAGGCGAGCGCGACCGAACGCTGAGGCCAAGCACGACTTTTCACCCGCTCAGCGTACGATGAGCAGCATCTTTAAAATAAAACCAACAGTTTGATCCCATCACAGCAGATGACTTCATGAGGACTGACGCTCCTAAGTGTAGAGATGGACGGAGAGTAGAGGAGGACGAGGACGAGGACGAGGCCTACTGGTCCTGGCTGGTGAAGAACTCTCCAGAGGATCCGTTGGCTTCGGTTTCAGTCCTTTCACAAGTTAAATGTGGTCCTTCATTGTTCTCTTCTTTACCCTGTGAAACTGCAGAAACAAAGAGGTTCAGGACGACACGACCAGCTCAGTACTTCTACTTCACTGGAGTATTTTCCTCATACTTCTACTTCACTGGAGTATTTTCCTCATACTTCTACTTCACTGGAGTATTTTCCTCATACTTCTACTTCACTGGAGTATTTTCCTCATTCTTCTACTTCACTGGAGTATTTTCCTCATACTTCTACTTCTGCTCCTCCACACCTCAGAGGGAAATATTGTACTTTTACATTTATGTTTGTTATAAATTAAACTTCAGCAGAAACGACTGGCCGATGAATCGATCAGTGTATTGACAGAAAGTGATTGATCGTCTATTGTTTCAATGGTTCATTGATCTCTGCTGTGGAATCATGTTTGATCTTCTCAGGTGTCTGATTGGCTGCTTTTCCTCTCAATGATCTGATGTGTTTGTAATCATGTGGAGCTTTGGACCAAACAAACATGGTGAAGGCGTCACTTTGGCTCATTGTGGGGGTCACAGGTTCGATTCCTGCAGCCTGAAACCAGAAACCCGACCTGCTCAGACCCCTGAAGCCCAGACTGGACCTGATCCTGGACCTGGACTCAGGTCACCCCTTCTGGCTGCTTCTGATCCAAACACGTTTTAATGTGAAAGCTCAATCCTGACTTCCTGTGTGTGTGTGTGTGTGTGTGTGTGTGTGTGTGTGTGTGTGTGTGTGTGTGTGTGTGTGTACCTGCCCCCCCCTCGGTGTTCGGGCTGCTCTCTGGGCCAACAGAGGGGGGCTGGGCTGCTGAGGCAGGAGAGGGGGGTGATGGGTAATTGGGCGGAGTCTCATTCTCATCTCCTGATAGGCTCCTGGGGACACCTGTTACCACGGCGCCGGAGAGACTGACAGGTCGCTTGACGATGGGCAACTTCCTCTCTGAGAGCAGCAGGTAAAGTCAGCGGAACAGGAAGAAAAACACCTTTAAAATCGATCATCTGTGACGTTTTCACGTCAGGATCAAATCAGAAACAAACAGCTGCTGCTGAGTAGTCACATCGTTTTTAGGACATTTCTGTCCTCGTCCACAAACATCACCTCATCGCCTCTGTTCTCATCGTCCACAGAGATGAAGGACTCACCTGGACGACTCACCTGGACGACTCACCTGGACGACTCACCTGGACGACTCACCTGGGCTCCATAAAGACGACGTCATACATCTTAATTCATCATTAAGCTGCTTCAGCTGTCAGACTCACTTTTCTTCTGTCCTTTGTACTGCTGGGACTTCTTCCTCTGTTTGGAAGCTGCTGACTGTAGATCTCTGGAGCCTGAAAAACACACACACACACACACACACACACACACACACACACACACACACACACACACACACACACACACACACACACACACACACACACACACACACACATCAGGATCCAGCTTGGTGCAGTCACCAGGTAAAGACCTGCCAGGGGGCTCTGTGATTGGTGGCCGTCGCAGAGAAAGGAAGCTAAATCCCGGAGAGACGTTAACACAGACCATGTCTGTGGACACTCAGTGAGACGGACACCAGCTGAGCAGAGACGAGCTCAGAGTGAAGGGCCTGGAGACGCCTGACAGACACAGAGCAGGACGAGTTCTCCCATGATGCTGTTCAGTGACACTTTACATCTTTATGTCCACCAGACATTCAGAGGGGACGGCTGAAGTGGACGAGCTCCGTCCTCTGCCTGAGCTGATCTTCAGACGAGCAGCGTGTGTGTGTGCGTGTGTGCGTGTGTGTGTGTGTACCTGTACTAACAGCTGGAGGCTGCAGCTGGTACCCGGTCAGCTGACACCAGCCGACCGGGTACAGGTCAGGTGACTCGCAGTCCACCCACTGATCGTACTCGTCCTCCCAGCCGTCGAAGTGTATCCGTAGCAACCTGTGGACGATGCGTGTCACCGTGGCGACGCAGACCAGCCTGGGCTCCATGAGGTCCACGGCCTCCAGCTTCATACCGGGACGGAAGCCGTGGTTGGGGACGTCCTGCCGGAGGAAAGACGAGCGATCAGATCCACGAGCCCACAGCGACGT
>NC_092070.1:25449366-25454366 GCF_039877785.1 Chaetodon trifascialis
AAACAAAGCGAGCCGAGCCGCTTTTCCATGTTGACGAGAGTATTAAATGATAATTAATGGACATTTAGAATAGATAGAAATGTGCGATTGATTTGATTTGATTAATCGTGAGTTAACTATGACATTCATGACATTAATCGCGATTAAATATCTTAATCGATTGACAGCACTACTAATATTAATCAGTTTATTACTGAACCTGCCCGTCACACTGCACACCTGTAGGAAACAGGTGTGCTCGCGGCAGTTTTACTCAAACAAACAGGAAGAAGTCGTGTGTTTGTTGGGGACTACTTTCAGCGGCGGATGAATCCACATGTGGTGCAGAAGGACCATCAGGCCTTCACTGACCCATGCCCGCCTTTCCGTCAGGGTAGGTGTACACCTGCCCGTTGGTCTTGATGAGTGTGAGGGAGGAGGAGGAGGAGGTGGGCGTCACCCCTCCTCCTCCTCCTCCTCCCAGCTCCTCTTCGTCACTGTCCTCCGGGCTGGACGCTCCGCTCCCCGCGCTGGACTCGGTGCTGCAGCTGTCCTCCTCCAGACCGTCCAGCATCCCGAAGGAGTCACGGCGCTTCCTGGACGGACGCTCCACCTGAGGACGAAGGAGACGCTGTCACAGAGACGCCCCCCCCACACACACACACCCCGCGGTGGACAGGAAGTACAGTTACTTACCTACTGTTAGCTGACCTTTCTACTTCTACTGTAGTTCAGAGCAAAATACTGCTCTTTACTTGATCGGTTGATTTCTGCATGACATGGATGTTTGTTTTTCTATTCTCAATGAACTTTCATGTTCTTCCTCCACCACTGCTTATACTGCACCGACACACTGCATTCAGTGCAGTGAAGCAGCTCACAGCCAATCAGAGCGGGAAGAACAGACCAGGAGCTGATCGAAGAGCAGCTGATCAATGATGTTGTCAAACTGTTTGAGTCCTTTTCGAGCAGCAGCAACATTTTCTCAAATATGATGTTTGTTCTTCTTCTTTGACTTCAAACTGAATGTTTACCATCATGCAGCTGCAGACTAACTGTAGCTCACACACACACACACACACACACACACACACACACACACACACACACACACACACACACACACACACACACACACACACACAGCTGTTGCATGCAGGGGTTTGGTCAGTGAGTTTGGGGCTGTGGGTCGCTGCAGTGCGGAGGCAGACAGGCTCAGACCGGATCCACCACATCAGGCACCAAATGACCTCCAAAATTCTGCCAATTTGAAGCTTCTTGGGTCGCAGCCGCCGGGATGGAGCTCATGTGTCACAGCCCGGGCTGAGGGTGACTCAGCTGAAGCCTGCCTTGAATCCGGCGCACGTGAACAGTCCGTCAGAGACAGCGCGTGTTTGTCTGATTGACTCAGCGCGCCAATCGCTGCTCTTGACTGAGCGCTGTGCTGAGTGTGAGCGGAGCAGGTAAACAGCAAAGTGTCACTTCACTCAGGTAGAAGATACCTGGCTGAGGCTCCATACATGCCGAATAAGAATAGAGGCTGAAAGGACGGTCACTGAGTTAAAGTGCTTATCAGCGAGATGTGGACCGAGGAGTTTTAACCCTAACCCGACAGAACAACACGCAATCCAATTATAAAAGGATAAGATTTGAGCCAATTCAGAGAGTATTTGCGCAGTAATTTTGCGCCGAACAAAAGTTTACATTGAGCTCATGAATAAAAAAGTAAAACGTCATTTCAATGACGTTTATACTGACGTCGGAGAGCAAGTGAACTTAGAAGTAGAAGGTTTCTCAAAGGAGTTTTGCGCGGACTTTCTGTCAGCGCTGGCTCTGAGCAGCCTTTAACGCCGCTGTGCACCGCGATCACAACCACAACAAAGGAGGGAAACGGGCTTCCGGCCGCAGAGGGAAGCCTCGGGACTCACCAGGTCTCCGGGGTTTTCCATCAGAGCGGGCCGCGGGGTGACACACTCACTGAAACACGAAAACCCGCAAAATAATCCTTAAAACCCAGCGGCAGACATATCAACAAAATTATCATAGTTCCAGTGCGCATGCGCCGGGTCCTCTGCTGCTGACCTCTCATTGGCTGCTGTCTCTCCTTCGTGTGGGCTCTTCAGGTGTGCTGGTGGTCCCGCCATCGACCCCTGCTGGACAGAAGCTGAACCTCGGTCCTGCGCGGCTGAAGCACAGAGCAGGTTGGTTCCTCTTCTTCACCTGAATCTGCTGTGGAAAACGTCCTGGATGGTCCCAGAGCCGAAGACGTGAACCTCACAGGCTGGTGGCTCTGACATCACGCCTGAAGAAGACCCTGGAGGGGCTGGTCCTTGTCCATCCATCAGTGGACCTGCTGCAGGCCGTCCATCAGCCTGTCCTCGACCTCCCATAGATCCCTCTCTCACCTGGAAAGACTGGAAAGGAGAGACGCCGCAGCTCCTTCCTGCTTCCACTCGACCACGCGCTCGGTCACGTGTGACATCAGCGGATCCTGAGCTGTGAATTCAGCTGCTGTCTGTTTGCCTCATTATTCACTCGCACGTCACGTCTTGTTCTTTCTTGCCGATGCTTCTTGTCTTTCCACTCTGTCCTTTGTCCCCACTGTGGGATTAATGAGGAATGATCTATCTGACCGTATGTTGTGAATGAAAACACGTCCAAACCTTCACCTCAGTGCATCCAGCAGCAGAGCAGAGACTCCATCATTAAACTGGTTTAATAAGTGGTCGTTAACAGAGGAGCTCTGCACTGACCGAGCGCAGGCTCTCATTCTGCGAGAGGCAGCAGAGCATGAAGGATTTTTAAACTCTGATGCATGAACTGAAAACAGCCGGCAGCAGCGCAGAAACACCAGAATTACACAAAGATTTCTAAGTTGGCTTGTGATTATGAAGGGCTGCTGAGAGCGCAGCAGGTCTGACGCCTCAGGTTACAGAACTCTGTGATCCAGAACATCACAGGACAAGTGAAAACCTGACTGTCTTTTTATTTCATACGTCTTTCTAAAGCGTTTCTAAAGGGTAGGGCCCCGTCCTGCTGAAACCTGTTCCAGATATCTCAGTTTAAAGGTTAATGCAGATTAAATCCTCGCTCCATCAAGTCCTGACACACCTGCAGCAGAAACAACCTCTGGGACAGCAGAAGGCTTCACGTCCACAGCGAGGAGCTGAGACACACTCAGAGATGTAGGAGCAGAGTTAACACAGACGACCTGTTTGACATCAGACCTCAGCGAGCGTTCAGGAGGATAGATGAGCACAGATAAGATCGCCAGCACAGGGCCGTGATGCGATGACACCGTGGCAGCTTCTCCGTGCGAGCAGAGCCAACCAGGCGGCTTTGGGCTACCGTCTTCATCACGGGCCTGGACGTCCGCTCCATCACAGCACAGCTGTGGCTGTTACAGCTGCTGCTGTGGCTCCGGACAGCAGCAGGAGCTTCTGTTTGTCCAGAGAGAAGGACACCCTGCAGCAGCTGAACGGCAGGCTGGCCTCGTACCTGCGGCAGGTAAGACACGCATGAGGCGCAGCAGGAAGTTCATCCTGCAGCAGCACAAAAACACCAGAATCCAGCTGACATTCATTAATCATCATTGATTATTGCTCAAAATTAAGAGTGCATAAAAATGCTACATTTCTCAAAGGAGCTCATTTTTTCCAAAATGAAACCAACATTTAAAATGAAGAGTAATTATTCTTTCAAACAAGGACAAACAACCAACAGTAGTCGATTTCCAAACGGAGATTTGAATGCACTCAATCATTCGCCTTGCTTTGATTTGCATCTGTTTTGTCATTCTTTGATGGACGACGTGCAAATAGTCAAAAACCTCATTACTGTCCTCCCCGATGGGTCCAGCAGCAACGCAAAAACACCAGAATCAGACTGAGATTCGTAAGTTATCAGTTATTTAGGCTTTAAAGAACAGGAGAAAGTAAAAATACCAAATTTCTCAGTGGAGTTTTGCATTGACTGAGGGCAGCGTCCGTCATTTCTAAGTGAAGGACTGATGTCTTTTAAAGCTCAGGAGGACATTAAAGCAGCAGGTGTTTTAATGGAGTTTTGAATGGACTGAAACGACGACTGTTTCTTTCACATCTGTCTTTTACTCTTTGATGCATGAAAGCCAACATTAAACTGAAAGGAATGAGTGAAGATTAATTACAGAAAAACATGAGGACAGCAGGTTTTTAATGGAGGTTTTTCTTGACTGAGTACCGTGTTTCTTCTTACTTTGACGGGTGGAAACTTTGGACTGTAACTTTGCAAAATGAAAAGATGAAAAAAGCTGATTTCTCGTTGAGTTTTACGCTGACTGAAACGTGCAGCAAGATTTCAAGATTTATTCATTTAAGACCTTCAAACAGCTTGTTGATTGTATATGAAACAGTTCAAAATGTCACAGTTTTTGTGTTTCTTCTTGTAAAACACTGGATTTTTTAAACTTCCTCTAACAGTCAGTGAGTGTAACTAAACACATTTACTGCAAACGTGATGATCTTCTAGAATCTGAAGCACTGATGAAGATTAAAGCAGCAACAGGAGATGAAGGAGTTCAATGAGCTGAAACACCTGCAGCAGGAACATGGATGAACACATGAATGAACACATGAACACAGCAGGAACATGGATGAACACATGAATGAACACATGAACACAGCAGGAACATGAATGAACACATGAATGAACACATGAATGCAGCAGGAACATGAATGAACACATGAATGAACACATGAACACAGCAGGAACATGAATGAACACATGAATGAACACATGAATGCAGCAGGAACATGAATGAACACATGACCGCAGCAGGAACATGAATGAACACATGAACGCAGCAGGAACATGAATGAACACATGAACGCAGCAGGAACATGAATGAACACATGAACGCAGCAGGAACATGAATGAACACATGACCGCAGCAGGAACATGAATGAACACATGAATGCAGCAGGAACATGAATCCACAGACAGCAGAGAGAAACACTCTGACAGGAACACTTTACTCACACATG
>NC_092070.1:25459366-25544366 GCF_039877785.1 Chaetodon trifascialis
GACAGAAACTGTGATTTCAGCTCAAATGAATTGCAGTGAGGACTCCATCCAGGCTGAGAACCAGGATCCTGTAGAGGTTGTGTCATTGAGGCTGGAGACTTCCACAGAAGGTGCTGAAGATGCAGAGGAAGTTGCCATTACAGCATCCTCTGTCTCTGGATCTCTCATTTTCAGGTCAGAGGAGGCTCAGAGTAAGATCTCTGGTTACTCAGCCCTGATGGATGACAAGCACCTAGACAGACAAGAAAAGAAAGACGAAAAAGAAACAGAGGATACCTCACATGTCCTCAATTCATCCAGTGCCGAACAAAACAAAGTCATTCTGGATGCAGATGCAGGGTCTGGCATTACAACTGCTTCATCCAGCAACCTTGAGAGTAAAACTGCTCAAGCAATCATCACACTGGTTCCTAACGCACAGCCTGCCAAGAGTGCTGCTGTTCAGGAAAAAACCGAAACCTCTACTTCCAGACAAAGTATCACAGATTCTGGTTTACAGCCTGATAAAACAGAGACAATCATTCAAACTGTGATCACAACTCAAGACGACCAGCTTGAGAGTAAAACTGCAAGTACAGAGATTTTGAAGAAAGCGGAGTTAGAAGTGAACCAGGGCAACGTAGCCAACAGTTTCCATGATACCAATCAAGTAAACGTGGAGTCAGACAGTGAGACAAAAAAGTCTACATGTCTAACAGATTCTGGTGTTGCAGTTAAGGCAGAGGCATTGATGAGCATGACAGATCAATTATTAGCAGAAAAAGAGAAACAACTTAATTCTGGAGGCCAGGACAAAGATACAGGTAGCACTGCAGATAACAAGAAAGTCCAGAGGCCAGATGGCAGTCCAGGAGGGAAGGATGGCGCAGAAGAACAGAAAGAGACTTCCAGTATGGATCGTGAAGTAATGGGACAGAAAAAAAGCGATTGTCAGGTTCCCAAAATGCCTGGTGACAGCAAAAGAGTGTTAAATGAGTGTGTTAAATCAGCTAGCTTTGGTACTGCTACTGAAGGAACTACCTTTAGTGTTGTGGCTAGTAATTCAGAAGGTATGGCTACTAGCAACAGTGGTGTTGCTAGTGATATGGCAGCTAGGTTCGATGGCACAGCTGCTAATTCATCAAGTACAGTAAATGGTAATGCAGAGGCTGCCAGTATAGCAGGGACTAAGGGAAGAATAAGGCATGACAGCAGAGAGTGCATAGTTTATGGGGGTAGTCTGGAAGCAAAGAAACCCCACCAGGGGCCTAACACAGGAAGCAAAGAAACCCCATCAGGGGCCACACTCCCCACAACGAGCAAGAAAGAAACAGGAAGGTTCAGCAGTGGAGGAAGTGGAGAATGGATTGTTTATGGTGGAGGTATTGGACATAAGAGCAGCCTGGAAGGTAGCACTAGCTTACCTAGTGAAGGGAAAGAAGAAGGCCACTCAGCGGCCACAAGCTTTGCAAGAGATTCAGGGAGTAGAGGCAGTGGTCTTGAGCGGAAGAGCAGCTTATCCAGGACACAGAGTGAAGAGAGCCCACCAGAGACGATGCCCTCTTCAACAAGCCCGCAAGAAGTAAGGAGGTTTGGCAGCAGAGGGAGTGGAGAGTGGAGAGTCTATGGTGGGAGTACAGGACGTATAAGCTGCTGTGCTCGCAGCACTAGCTTACCTAATGCAGAGAAGGAAGAGGAGGCAAAACAAACAACAAGCCCGTCAGGATCACTTGGAACAGGGAGGTTTAGTAGTGCAAGCAGTGGAGAGTGGAGAGTTTATGGTGGGAGCTCTGGACGTTTGAGTAGTGCCAGTAGTGCAGACAGGGTCAGCGTCAGTGCCAGTCATAACAAAATGATGAGTCCAACAAGTAGCCACATGAGTAGCGGATCAAGACTCAGTAGTGCTGGTAGTGGAGATAGGCCCAGCTTGAGCAAGGTTGTTAAACGTAGCAGCAGCGTAGGTAGTGGTGGTCAGTTAAGCAGCTCAGGTAGTGGTGGCAGGCTCAGCAACTCATCGGGAAGCCTCAGGATCAGCGGCGAATGGAAGCCTGTTTACAGCTCAGCTAATGCACGAAAGAGCAGTATAGGCAGTGCAGGGCGTTTAAGTGGAGGGGGGACAATCAGTAGCCAAAAAATCTCGAGCCCCGGGGGCAGGATGATTGTCAACATTGGTAGTAGCGGGTGGCTGAACTGTCCAGCAGCCGGTGGGAACAGCCCAGGAAGTGGCTCTAAGATTAGCACTGCAGGTGGCACCGATAGAATCAGCACCCGAGCTGGAGGAAGGATCAGCAACTCCTCTGGGTCAGGGAGGACCAATAGCATGGGGGGGAGGGTCATCAGCAGCAGCGACCGGCCAATCAGGAGCACTGGCAGCGGAGCCGGAGGCACCAAGGAAAGAATCAGCGTTTGTAAGATGGCGGCGCTGTCAATCTCAGCAGCGGGGAGGGAGAGAAGTCAGGACAAAAAAGAGAAAGCTCAGCCGAGCCGACAGAAACAACAGACTGAAGGTGAGAACGGCTGCTGGACATTCACATCAACACCAACAAAAACACGTTCAACACCAGAACACATCCAACACCAGAACACGTCCAACACCAGAACACGTCCAACACCAGAACACATCCAACACAAGGACACATCCAACACCAGAACACGTCCAACACAAGGACACATCCAACACAAGAACACGTCCAACACCAGGACACATCCAACACAAGAACACGTTCAACACCAGAACACGTCCAACACCAGAACACATCCAACACAAGGACACATCCAACACAAGGACACATCCAACACCAGAACACGTCCAACACAAGGACACATCCAACACAAGAACACGTCCAACACCAGAACACGTCCAACACCAGAACACGTCCAACACAAGAACACATCCAACACCAGAACACGTTCAACACCAGAACACATCCAACACCAGAACACGTCCAACACAAGGACACGTTCAACACCAGAACACATCCAACACCAGAACACATCCAACACCAGAACACATCCAACACCAGGACACATCCAACACCAGGACACATCCAACACCAGAACACGTCCAACACAAGGACACGTCCAACACAAGAACACATCCAACACCAGAACACATCCAACACCAGGACACATCCAACACAAGAACACATCCAACACCAGAACACATCCAACACCAGGACACATCCAACACCAGAACACGTCCAACACAAGGACACGTCCAACACAAGAACACGTCCAACACCAGAACACGTCCAACACCAGAACACGTCCAACACAAGAACACATCCAACACCAGAACACATCCAACACAAGAACACGTTCAACACCAGAACACATCCAACACCAGAACACGTCCAACACAAGGACACATCCAACACCAGGACACATCCAACACAAGAACACGTTCAACACCAGAACACATCCAACACCAGAACACATCCAACACCAGAACACATCCAACACCAGGACACATCCAACACCAGGACACATCCAACACAAGAACACATCCAACACCAGAACACATCCAACACCAGAACACACCCAACACAAGAACACGTCCAACACCAGGACACATCCAACACCAGAACACATCCAACACCAGAACACATCCAACACCAGAACACATCCAACACAAGAACACATCCAACACCAGAGCACGTCCAACACCAGAACACACCCAACACAAGAACACGTCCAACACCAGGACATGCGCAGACATACAAGAAAACACAAGAGTGTGTAGTTAGTACACAATCAACAGCAGAGGAGTACTGGAGAAGTATTCCTCTGAAGTGTTGATGTGGTGTCTTTTCCGGCTGGGACAGCGTCCATTAGGACAGATAAATCGATGTATTACAGCCTACAGAAACTAAGAGTATTCCCTCTCTTGCAGGCACCTCTCCTCTCCTCCAGCGATGGCTGACTACAGGTATCAAGTTCAAGAGTGCCGCTACTGATGGCGCTAAGTGACATCATGAGTCTCTGATTGGATAACGGGGGAGGAACGGAGTGACATCACGCGTTCAGGCTGAACACACCTGCATACATTAAACTCTAAGAGAACGAGTTTAACACCAAACAGTACGAGTGCTGGAAAGAATACTAGTTCATTTACTTAAGAAAAAGTACTAATACATCAATGCAGAACAGACACAGAATAAAATGACCGCACTCGTTTGTTCTCTTCACATTTTTAATCCTGAATTTGTTCTTTACATTTAAAGAATCGATCACAATCGCTTTCCTGATTTTGGCTCATAATCAGCTTGACATTCACTTCCTGTGCTCGGCGGTGCATCTTAAACTGTGAGGTGTTGTTACCTTTGATTTCACACGAGGTTCAAGCAGCTGTGGTGTCTCAGTGTTCAGGTCTGTGGACCCTCTCGTGGTCTTTGTCTTCACAGGTTTCATGTCTCTGCTCACGTCGCTCAGCTTGTCGATGACCTCTGTCTTAAAATCTGATTTGATTTATTTTGTATTTTTAATCAGAAAATAAAGCTGATAAATGAGCTGTGTGCCGTTTATTTCTGACTTCAGTATTTCATGAAAATAAACTTTGGATTTTTTCACTTCAGTCTATCAAGTGAATTCAGAGCAGACAGAAAAACTTGTTTAAGCGTCTTCAGAGAATTTGTTCCGCTGACGGAGCGTTCAGATCTGAAGTTTACAGTTTCCTACACAAGACACGAACAGTACTGGAGGAAGTACTCACATCCTTTACTACAGTAAAGGTACCAACACAACACTGTAAAACTCCTCCTGCATTGAAAATGTTACTTCAGTTAAAGTGCTTGAAGTACTGAAAGCTGACAACTGATTAATCCCCACCTGCACAGGTAACGAGTAGCTAAAGCTGTCAGATAAATGTAGTGGGGTAAAAAGTTCAGTATTTCCCTCTCAGGTGAAATGCAGGAAAAGAAAATACTGCAGTACAAGCACGTACTTATACATGTGTTTGTGCTTTGAATGATTTGCCATCAGAAAATGAAAGTCAGGATTTTGATCAGACTGAATCATCTGACGCTGCTGTCTGATGACCTGTGTTTGACCAGCAGGTGGCAGCACAACACATGAGCCTCAGTGTTGAACTATTTGCTATTTAGCCAACATCAGTCATCAGTGGGGATGTGAGAGATTCAGAAATCAGCTGACGGCTGAACCTCTTTACAGAACACATCAGGAAGCCGTCTCACTGACGAGGACGTCCGATCAGTTTCATTTTGATTGCTGATTACCTTTAAAGCACCGCCTGTGTTCTCAGTCCTCTGCAGCTCTTCCATCGTTCCCACCTTCTTCTCATTTTTCCAGGTCAGATCTTTGACTGACTCTCATTTCAAAGGACTTTTGGATGTTTTCAGGTCAGATTTGATCTTGGTTTGATGAGGATGAAGAACATCAAGCTTCGCTTTGCTCCAGCAGATGTGAAGTGTGTGTTTGCAGCCAGCAGGGGTCAGAAGTGATCACAGAGTAATCCGCTTGCTCCAGGTGAGAACATCCTGCCTCACCTGTGAGGAAGAAGCGTCAGCAGTGCCACAGTACTGAAATAGTCAGTCTTTAGTTAAATAAAAGTACAAAAGTATTAACAGCAAAATGTAGTATCAAAAGTAAAAGTACTCCTAACACAGAGTGGCTACTGTCACTGTTACACATTATGTGACTGGATCATGACTGATGTTTCAATATGTTGCTAACTGGAGCTCATTTTCACTATTTCATATCCTTTTGTACTTTAATCTGTTTTAATCTGTTATTTTATAAACTCTTCACGTGTTTTCTTTGTATGTAAATGCAGATAAATGCAGCGCAGTAAAAAGAACAGTGTGTCCCTCTGAGGTGCAGGAGGGACAGTCCAGGTGGCCTGTAGGGGGCAGTAAACACCACGGTGGACGTCTGTGAGTCTGATTATTCCAACATGAAGGAGAGTCCACCTGCAGGCGGTCCTGCCTCACTGTGGCCACTGGAGGGCAGCAGAGAGTCAGATCCACCTGCAGAGAAGTCGGCCAGGTGACATGAGCTTCAATGAAAGAGCAAAAAACAGAGTGAAGCCATTAAAAATCATCTTCACACAAAACATACGACAGAGACGAGAATCTAAGACGAGACAGAAACCCAGCAAAGAGTAAACGCAGGACGACACAGTACTTATACCATTAAAATACTGCACTGAGGCAGGCTGGTGACCAGCTATCAGAACAGTGTGTGCTGAGGTGGTTTAACAGCTTGTAAACAGTCATAAAACATGGAAACTGTGTGTGTGTGTGTGCGCAGGTTTTATATACGTGCGCACACACACACACGCACACACACACTCAGTGTCTTCTTTAAATGAGAGGCTGAGAGGAAACACAAACGCCATGTTCGCCTGAGTCACATGATCACATTTGACCTTCTCATCCCCCGAGATCCAAACACACCTGGACCCTGCGTCCAGGTGTGTTTAAAAAGACATTTCACAGACGCCTACAGCGTCCACAGGCCTGGTTTATAATGTCCCCAAATGTCCAGCTGCAGGTGAGTCATGTGACCTTTGTATTCACTGTGCCGTCACTCTGCTCTCCGTCTTTGGGGAAACGCTACTGAGCGCGTGCAGTGCTCAGGTCATGTGGTCGATGGCGTGAAGATGGATGAAGTGACACCTGACACAGAGCAGTGCAGGTGATATGGATGTCACAGTGGTTACAGAATCAACACCTTTAAAGCTTCATTGAGTCTCAGTGAAGCTCTCTTGCTCACACCTGGAGAGCTCTCTGACCTACCTGCAGGCTCCGCCCTCACCTGCCTGCTGAATACCACATGTCAAAACGGATCAACGATTTACGACCCTCGACTGCAGCGGCCTCTCCCTCTTCAGACATGCAGAGGTCAAACAGCAGGTCGTCTCTACCTGTGCAGGTAGATCTGAGGCGAGCTGATCGTTCTCCACAGTGTGTCCACACGAAGGTGTTCAGGGAACAAGCCTGAAGGCTGCTTCCTGTTTGTCAGCGATGGACACACAGCGAGCTCAACGTACAGCAGGTCGGTCAGAGAGCTGTTATACAAGCAAACACAGCACAAAGGGTGTGTGTGAGTGTGTGTGTGTGTGTGTGTGTGTGTGTGTGTGTGTGTGTGTGTGTGTGTGTGTGTGTGTGTGTGTGCGTGCGTGCGTGTGTGTGCGTGTATGAACCTGTGTGTCTTATCGCTGTGGTATTTCCCAGAGGCCTCTTGGAACCGATCCCTCAATATGTGAAGTATGGAGAACAACAAACAAAACATTCCTCTCAGTCGCTGTTGTTCACTTAATTCTCACACAGACATCAGCCAATCAGCTGAAGGGGCCGATGGCGTGCCAGCGACACACCTGTCACTGTGACGACCTGGACCTGCATCTTTATTGATTGGATAATCGTCAAAGTGGCGGGAAACTGAACAATGACAGGAAGTAAAACATAGTGGAACGCATGAGGGAGAGTTACTACAAAATAAAACAGGAACTGCAGTAAACTAGAGTCCATGCACGTCATCACGTAGCCAGGCTAGCACGTCCCCCTCTGCTGATGATGCTATGCTAAGCTAAGCTAACTGGCTGTCTGGTTTTCTGGCAGAAGACAAACGTCTCCCACGTGCACTTTTCATGCCCAGCAACACACACGTGCAGTGAAGCAGATAAACATTAGCTTGATTCAGACCAAAGATCATCAGTGAGTGTGGCAGCGTTTTCCTCTGGAAGCTGAACGTCTCACAGGACTCAGAGACTCTGAGACACTGAGAGTCCTTCAGACGCTTCAGTCTCTTCTGCTTTTCATTTGAATTGTCCCAAAACGTCAAAAATCCCGCCTCGAGGCCGCCATGACTGCCAGGAATTCAGCTTGTTTTAACTCCCCTTGAGGCCACAGGTAAGAATCACCTTGACATTTCCTTATATGGTAAAGCTGAGCGGCAGGAGGTCTGAAGCAGGCAGGTTGGAACAAAACACTCGAGCCTGCCGAGTGTTTGAGTCACAGCAGCGCCGAGATGAAAGCGAGCTCAGGACAGACTGAGTGAATTCAAGCCTGTCGGCCACTATTTCCACCTTTCCACCATCTTCAGCTCTTTTCGTAAACATGGTTGTTTGGGTGATTCTGCTCTATGGGGACGGGGGACGGGGGGAGGGGGGCGACACGCAGTGAGGGGTCCGAGCTGGACGCAGTCCTGGACGCTGGAGCGCTGAGACATCGACCACGCACAGCGTTTGGACAGGGGTGTCCACATAGCTCACCTGGTTTAGACATTCACCTGTTTGACTGAATCTTGTTTGTTTTTTTTCAGCAGAAAACAAAAGAAAAGTCAAGATTAAGATTAAGATTAAGATTAAGATTAAGATTAAGATTAAGATTAAGATTAAGATTAAGATTTCCCTTTATACACACAACATGCAGACTGAGGGGGAAACTGCACACGCCATGCATTTGTGAAATTCTTTCTCCACTTTTGACCCTTCCTGGTCGTCCCTCCTCCGCGGCAGACCAGGAGCGGTGGGCTGCCAGCCGCCCGGCGCCCGAAGACCAGTTCCTCTTCGTCACCATTGGTCAGGTGGTCTTCTTGCATGTTTTCAGTGGGGGTATTTTTATGGAGGATAGCCCAGGTGAACACGGGGAGAACATGCAAACTGCACACAGAAAGGCCCCTTTCCTCGAGGAGGCACCAAAGGCACGGTGGAGGGATTCGAACCGGGACCTTCTAGCTGTGAGGCGACAGTGTTGCCACTGTTTCCACCGTGCCACCAAAAGAGACCTCAGTAAAATGTGAATGGAGTTTGGTGGAAGGCAGAAGGTCTCAGACGTGCGAGAACACTCTGCGTGGAAACGTTCAGCTGTGTGTGTGCAGAGCTGCGCCACAGCGACTTTCAAAATAAAGCTCCATAAAACTTTATTTAGCAGATAGAGTCTCAGTTTGTGATGAGGAGCGAGTGATGAAGAGGATAAGAGGAAGATTCACCAAAAGAAGACTAATGGAAGAAGAATTCAGTCCCACCCTGAAGAGGAGGGAGAGCACAGTCTTCATCTCATTGTCTCAGACAGCAGAGGAACAGAAGCCAACAGAAACAGTCCAGACGGGGGCTTCGCCTGTAGACAGCACACCTGGCTCAGTGTCTACCTGCATGGATCATGTACAGTGTCTACATACAGACACCTGCAGCCACAAAGTGTCACATGTCCACAGCTGTCTGTCCTTCAGACCCCGGCTGGCGGTCCACACGCGGACAAAACGTTCAAACGAGCAGAAATCACTTTCTCCACTTCACACTTTCACTCTGTATGGAGTGAAGCTGTTCCACAGAGACACACCTGAGCGTACCTGCAGGCGACAGCCGCCTGTGTAAGCCCCGCCCCCACAGGTTATGTAAAGCAGGTGCCGCAGGCGGAGGATTCAGGTAAGACTGACAGGTTCATGATGGGGGGGCGAGCTGGGACAGGTTCAGTATGTCTCCCTGAGGCGGGGGGAGGGTGTGTGTGTGTGTGTGCGTGTGTGTGTGTGTGCGCGCTCAGAATAGACCTGTCACTGTGTGTTTGTCCAAACTGAAGCTCTGCAGGTTGATGTGACAAACTGGACAAACTCGTAGTACTTGTACTTTGTACCACATGTGAGAGGCAAACGCAGGACTTTTACTCCGCTGCCTTCGTCTGGCTGCTTCATCTTCCACATCACACTTATTCTTCCATTTCCTGTCCTGCAAAAAGCACGTATCTCCAGATGAGTTGATGCTGAATGCTTGTCAGTGACATTTTGAATTCAGGACTTTTACTTCAGTGGAGTATTTTCACAGTGTGTACTAGTACTGTTCCTGAAGTACAGGATCTGAGTACTTCTTCCGGCACTGCCTTTATCACCTGCAGGTCATGAGATCTGACACTCAGTCCTCAGTGATCGACCTGAGATCCAACATTTAACCTCAGTGACACACCGAGCTCAGCAGCTAACAGCACACACACACACACACACACACACACACACACACACACACACACACACACACACCCCTCACTGGCTGCTGCTGTTCATAAAACACCCAAAGAAACTACAAGTACCTCTAATTTGTACATGACTTGAGTAAATGTACTTCAGTTTTTGAGCTCAGTAGAACACTGACTACTCACCAGGGAACTCTTATTTCCCTCCTCAACGTATTTTTAAATATTACCAAATCCAAATTTCTCCTTTTTGACCTATTTTACAATCTTTGCATGAATCTCCGACAGCCCGCTGGAACATGTCCTGTGCATGCTGCAGCCTGAAGACGTCCCCTTTCCAGAGCAGCAGGACACTGAGGCATGTGGACAGTGGACAGGTATCTGTGGCTATGGAGCTCATGTTGGAGTTTACTTTCTGTGCTTTGCTGCTGTTTGCAGGTGGACAGAGAACGTTCCATGTTCCCTGCTGCAGGCTGTAAATCTTCATTTCACAGCCAATAACAGATTTATGCACCTCTTACACAAACATGTCTGACAAGTTGAATCCAGGTGAGATTAAACGTCCCGTCTTTAATGGCTGTGACGGAGAAAGCAGTGGGCGTCGCACATACCTGTCAGTTTTCCCTGCAGCCTGAGAGCAACAGCTCGTGATGGAAAAGCCTGCAGCAGAATACCACAGAGCCACTCCCACGCTGCTCAGAAAAACACTTTCAGTCAAATCATTAGCTGAATGACTGCGATGGCTCCAGGATGCACAAATGCATCCTTTACATCACAGCATGTTGTGACGCTGTGCTGATGATTATCCACAAATTAACTGCTGCTTTCAACACAGTCAAAGTGCCTCAAAGGTGACGCAGAGGGGTCCTGACCAACCGTCCCCATGTGACGACTTAGTGATCCCTGAAAACCTCCTCCTCTCATCGGTCCAGAGCTTCTGCTGTACGCTCCGGACAGTCAACTAACGACCTGCAGCTGCACAGCTAACTGAGCTAACTGTCTGACAGCAGCTACAGTTAGCAGCTACAGTTAGCGGCTACAGTTAGCAGCTACAGTTAGCAGCTACAGTTAGCAGCTACAGTTAACGGCTACAGTTAGCAGCTACAGTTAGCAGCTACAGTTAGCAGCTACAGTTAACGGCTACAGTTAGCAGCTACAGTTAACGGCTACAGTTAGCAGCTACAGTTAGCGGCAGTTGGCGGTTCCTTTGAAACAAGTGAACCCATCTGTCCAACGGGAAACAGCCGGAGGACAGAAAGTCTCCAAGAAATATTTTCACCAAAATCAGTGAATGAAGAGACCAGAACCACTAGGGACTCTGACTGGTCTGAGAGCAGCTTCCAGTTTACTTTGAGTCTGTCTTTGATTGGGGGGGGTGAACGAAGCACGAGAACAAACTGCCTGCAGTCAGGGACTCACCTGGCAGCGATTTTAGGATGTATATAAAGGTATGTGGACAGCAGGGAGGCCGGTGGGACGTCCAGGCCAGAAAATGTCCCTTATTTTAAGTCCCAGCCACGCATTAGCAACCAAGCTAAGCTAATGGAAAGCTTCATTGTACCTCTTCAATAACTTTATCAGTGGTGAACAAAATGTTCGGAGTGATCAATTTAAAATAAATTACTATTATTATTATTGATAATAATAATAATCAATGTGACATTTGGTCTGGTCTGGACTCAGAGCTGCGTCGTCTTGATCACAGAAATCATTTGAGCGTCTGAAGCTAATCCGCTAATGGTTTAGTTTGATCCAAATGCTTCACGGCACCTTTAAGCACAATAATCTGTCAACAGACAACGAGGCTTACATGGAATCCTCCGCTCGGCGGGAACACGTGTTCAGACTGTTCAGCAGAATTTTAACTCTAACTTTGAGTGTTTTATTGATCGTAACAGAATCCAATCAGCCGCTCCTCAGCCTCTGCTCATTGTCAGCGATGTTTGCTCAAGATCAGGCGGCTGATGGCGGCTCCCTCTAAACAAACAAGTGGATTAGTCTTTAAGCCTGTTTGGCCTGTCGGCACAATAACCCGCCTGGAGTTACTCAACGCTGCGCTCATAAAAAGCGTAATAGCTGATTGTGGCTGTTGTGAGGAGGGCTGCTGATTGATTGAATGTGGCTTTTCATGCTGGGTGGAATAAAAATGTCATCCAGGTCTGAACTCGCCTGCTGAGCTTTGTGTGATGAAGATGATGATGAAGGGAGAGTTGGCGTGAGGATGCCGCTGCAGGTGAATGTGCTGCTGTTGGCTCCGCATTTCTCAGACACACCCACAGCCCATCAAGGACAGGTGTCTCCTCCCAGACTTGGCACCACCTGCCCCCCCACCCCCCCACAAACTCACCTAACAGTATAAAAAACAGCCGCTCTCTGAGCCGTCACTTCATCCTCTCCAGCTGAAGCAGACAGACAGCATCCTTCACCTTCATCACCACTCAAAATGACGTCCTTCACCACCAGAAGCAGCGTGTCAGGGGGCGGCGGTGGAGCCTACCTGAGCAGCAGTCGGTCCATGTACGGTGGATCTGGGGGCTCTCAGGTCAGAATCTCCTCCGGTGGCTCCTCCATGTCCCTGTACAGCGGCAGTGGTGGTGGAGCTGGTGGAGCTGGCTACGGCTTCAACCTCAGCAGCGGATCAGCAGGGGGGTTTGGCATGGTCTCTGGCGGCAGCGTGGACATCTCCGCCAACGAGAAGGCCACCATGCAGAACCTGAACGACCGTCTGGCCACCTACCTGGAGAAGGTGCGCAAGCTGGAGACAGCCAACGCTGAGCTGGAGCTGAAGATCAGGCAGTTCCTGGAGAGCAAGACCATCTCCTCCCCTAGTGACTACAGCGGCTTCTACGCCACCATCACAGACCTGCAGGGCAAGGTAGGCCCACACGTGTAGTGTGCACAGTCTTTGTATCCAACAACAGCCCGAAGGTGCGAGCAGGTGTATGCACATACTCCACCTGCCACCATTGCTGCCACCTGACAGTTTTCATCCATCCGATGAGTTAAAGCATGAACAGTGGAGTCATGCCAGCTCCCGTCTCAGTCGTAGTTTAAAGTACTTCATGTGATGTTTGTGGAGGCGTTGGCATCGGGCGTCTTTGTGTGTGTTTGTGCTAAAGAGTCTCAGTGCAGCACGCTGAACCTTTGTGTTGTCAGGAAACGTCGTCATGCAAATACCAAAGCCAGAGAGTGAAGTTAGTGCCAAGTGTAACAGGACGCTACAGACTGACAGGTGAAGCAGCAGCATGAGAGAGGAGAGCAGTTTTATTTTTGTTCCACTTTGAACAAAAGAGCGAGAGTTGAAGGCTGGAGATGTTTCCCAGAGAGCGGCTGTGTTACAGGCTGCTGCTTCAGCATGAGATGAAGTCAACGCGTTGACGAATCCACAGGCAGACATTTCAATCTCAGCACCTTTGAGCTGCAGCCTACAGTCTGCACATACGTCTCTGAGACACATTCACATTTCACACTATTGCTTGACTGCGTCTTTGTCTGTGGACGTCCCTTCAGTGCACTGTTAACAAAGAATGAACATAGAAGGCTGACAGCGTTTCTTTCCTCTTTCCTCTCGCAGATTCAGGCCGCAACCAGACTCAACGGCGGCATCTACCTCTCCATCGACAACGCCAAGCTGGCTGCAGACGACTTCAAGATCAAGTAAGTGAATCCATTCATTAATGAGCAGCTACGAGTTAAATTTAAACGTCCTGAATCAGAAAAATGCAAATTGAGGCAAAACTTCAGATCAGCTTATTATAAACTGCTGCACAGCAGAGACGTGGTTTACACACAGTTAGGACTCATCATACGAACGAGTCTCTTCATGTTCTTTTAAATAAACTGTCCTCTTAGCTACCAAGCTCATTGCCTCCATAGCAGACAGTTAACAGGGGGAGTAAACAAAACACTGGAGAGAAAATAGAGAGACTGACTAGCGCTAGCAAGTTAGCGGTTGAGTTGAACCCTGAATAGAGCCAAAAAGAACTTGGAAAAAGGCGGTAATGGATGAGACAGGTGGAAATCTGCCTTTCCTCCCTTCACTTGAATTTAAAGTTTATCAGTCAACACCTGGTGGCTGTCAGAGGAACTGCAGCTTGAAGCCTCAGTGCCAACAACAGCCAAAGACATCCAGCTGGAGTCTTTTTTGGGGACATTTCAAACATGTTTTCACCGTTTGTTTCTCTCTCTGTTGGCATCCTTCGCCTGTTCCACTCAGTTCGATTTTGGATAAACAGATTAGGAAATGAGCGCTTCGTCCTCTGTGCAGGTTTGAGAACGAGCTGGCAATGCGTCAGTCGGTGGAGGCCGACATCGCCGGGCTGAGGAGGGTCCTGGACGAGCTGACGCTGAGCCGGACCGACCTGGAGATGCAGATCGAAGGGCTGAAGGAGGAGCTGATCTTCCTCAAGAAGAACCACGAGGAGGTCAGTGGGCTTATCGAATGGATCAGTTATGGGTGATAAATTAAGTTCCCACAGACACAAGAAATGTCTTCTAGGAACATTTGTGGTTCAGCGAGCACTCAATCCTCAACTGTCACGCATCTCCCTGCAGGAGCTGCTGGCAATGCGAGCTCAGATGAGCGGCCAGGTGAACGTGGAGGTGGACGCCGCTCCAGCATTGGACCTCTCCAAGATCATGGCGGAAGTCAGGGATCAGTACGAAGCCATCGCTGCCAAAAACCGCAAAGAGCTGGAGAGCTGGTACCAGACAAAGGTCAGCACGTGACTTTCAGCCATGCTAATGGGAACCACGCATGTGCCTCGCTTTGTTCCAGACTGAATCATAACCCGAACAGCTGCTGGATGTTTGTATGAAATGTTCATGTTCCCCCCAGGATGAACCGTGATAACTTGATTGATCCTGACTTTTCATCCGGATGGCGTTCAGCCTCAGCTGTTTGTACACATTTAACAAACAAAGTAAATATGTCCAGAATTATTCAGCTGTCAGGTAAATGAAGAGGAGCTGTTTAAAATAGAGAAGCAGAGTAGATACTCGTGGTGATGCTGTGGATTTGCTGAATGGGTGTTTCTGTGCTCACCATGCTCTTCTTCTGTGCTCCAGGCAGAGACGCTGTCCAAAGAAGTCGCCATCAGCACGGAGACCTTGCAGACGTCCAAATCTGAGATCACAGAGCTGAAGCGAACGATGCAGGGGCTGGAGATCGAGCTGCAGTCACAGCTCAGCATGGTGAGCTCCACATCCAGCTTCTCCTCCACGTCCAGCGTGTTTGTGACGTGATCGGCAAACTGAACCTCCTCCTCTCTCCTGCAGAAAGCCTCACTGGAGGCGACTCTGGCCGAGACTCAGAACCGCTACGCCATGCAGCTGATGGGGTACCAGGGCCAGGTGACCCTGCTGGAGGAGCAGCTGGCGCAGCTGAAGGCCGACATGGAGAGACAGTCCCAGGAGTACCAGCTGCTGCTGGACATCAAGACCAGGCTGGAGATGGAGATCGCCGAGTACAGGAGGCTGCTGGATGGAGAGGCCAGCAGCAGGTGAGGAGGCTGAAGGCGTGTTGTGAGGATGGAGCTGGAGGTGGAAACATGAAGCTGATGAGTGAAGCATCTTTCTGCAGACAGAGTTCATTTCCAACTTGTTTCAAACGTCATTGTTACTTCCTCGTTCTTGAGTCAGATTCTGCAAATGAAACACCGTCAGCTTGTTGTGCAGGTTTACAAAGGACGGTGATTTATCATCACTGTGACTGTGACATGAATAAAACCTGCCTGTGCTGTTTGTCTCCTGCAGCGTCTCCGTGTCCTCCTCCTCCTCCACCTCCACCAAACAGAAAGTGATCACCATAGTGGAGGAGATCGTGGACGGGAAGGTGGTGAGCTCCTCCACCGAGACCGTCAGTCAGACCCTGTGAGCGCCACCAGGGGGCGACCTCTTGGCTCTTGACAAAATAAAAGTCTGCTGAGGTGCTTCAAAATAAAAGCTTGTTGTGTCTTCTGTTCAGTGTCTGCAGTCGTACGTCCTCTACAGGCCTCCACAACTGCAAAGCTGTGTGAACTCCATCATGTTTTAGCTTTTCTTGCTCTTTTGCTGACAAAGATACACCACAAAGTGCTTCGTGTGAGTCAGGATTAAACAGTCAGCTGAATAAAACGATGGCGTTGTACATAAAATACATTCAGTTTGCATGTTTCTTCTATGTCTGTGCAGCTGGTGTCACAGTGACATAGTTCAGATAGTTGCTGTGTGAATACGAGCTCAGTCTGACACCCACAGGAGGGTGGTGCTGGTGGTGGAGGTGTGAGACAACTGTTCCAGGCGTGTTTGTGGCAACAAACCCGAGTATTTGAAGTCAAAACATGATGTTTTCCTAACGATGGTAAAGTGCTGTCAGTGCCTTAAACGCAGCGCCGCCCCAACAGGAAGCTGAAAACAGAGAGTTTAATCATGTCTGTGGTTTGCACAAACGTTCAGGCACCACATTTATTCTTCTGACGGCATTGGATCAAAACATTTTCAGAAGCAATGAAGCAAATCAAATCATTAGGTGGAAATCATGTCACATAAAATGAGCCTCCGAGCGTCATTCAGCTAGAAAAGGTCAAAATTCCTGAAAAAGCAAAAATCTTCATTAAAGCAGATTGTGCGGTGCTGGAATGGTCTGAGTACAGAACAAGGATAAAATATGCAAAGTTTCATTGGTTTTTGTAAATATATACTTATTCTGAAGTTTGGCACACCTGTCTGGGACATTCCACAGGTGAACAGGTTTGTTCTCAAGGCAGGAAGTGAGGTTCTTTGTGCACACCTGACTGTACGAAGGATATATCATTATTATATTATTGTTGTATATAATATTACCACATGAGCGCAGGAACACTTCAGGGACAGTTTGTTTGTTAATGACTGTTTTTATTCAGAACTTTTATTCAGAACTTTTCCAGACTTTCCTGGAGCATCAGTGTTAGAGCAGCAGCTCCAGGTGGAGCTAACACAGTTAGCATACGACAGCTAACACCCGAGCAGTCAGCTTCACGTCACATCTTCATTATGAGCATTAATCCAAGCAGACAAACACATACGCGAGAACACAAATATTTATGGAGACATGCGACTCCTCCATCAGACGACAGGACCGACTCCCCTGCACCTGCAACTTCACAATCACAGGGTATAAATATATAATCAATGGATCAATAAGTACAACTGTTAAAACACGACTCATTTCTTCCTGCTGAAGCGACATGAAAGGTGTTTCTGTTCAGTTTCTGTCATGTGAGGCTGAACTACAGCTAAATGCTAACACCAGCATGCTAACATGCTCACAATGACAATGCTAAGATTCTGATGTTCAGCAGGCACAATGTTCACCATGTTTGCCATCTTAGTTTAGCATATCAGCAGCAGACGTCCTCTCGCTGTTTGAAAATGTCCCCACAATCAAGCTCTGCAGTCTGCCACTCAAAGTAACTGCGCAGTAAAACTCCCCTGTCTATAAACCTGCAGTCAGTCGCAGTTAATCTTCTGCTTTGAAGCAGCCTCGGGCTCAGTCCTCAGTGCACCAGCCTTAAAGCGAGCCTGCAACCACGCCGGCATCCGCTGAAGGTCTGCTGAGAGGTGGCCGCCGGTCTGAAACAGCAGCTCATAAAACTCACTGACAGGCAGGAGAAATCATCAGGAAACTACAATAAAACACAAAATCGCTATGTTACTGAGAACATTTCAGAGGTCCACCGTCCAAGCATCGCGTTGAGCTTTATTTAACTGCACAACGCGAACAGTCGTGGCTCCTGCTGCTGTGGAAAACGACCTCCAGTGGCCTTTATGAAACCTCAGGTGCTCAATTCTTCACAAACCCAAACAAACAAGTGGCAGCACACAACACGACACTAACCGAGTCCAAATTACCGACACAGCAAAGTATTTTGGTCAGAAAACCCACATTGTGTGCAAAGTTCTGCATTATTATGATTTTTATGTAATATGGTGATTGCATTTGTGGACCTGCCTTGTCATGTTATGTCATGGCAGCCATCTTGTTGCATCACTCCAGTCAGCTGTGTTTTAAGTATAAAGTGGAACATAAACCAGTTTTGTACTTCTGAGACGAGAATCAATGGTACAAATATGTCTCTTGAGTAGAGTGTGAACTTCTTGTTCCACTAGCCACCGAGCTAACCTTGCAAACGCACAGCAGGTAGCTTAGCAAGCTAGCTTGGAGAGTTTTTTCCCCTCTTAAATACAACTTTATTGATTTTATTTTTGCTTTTTCAGGGACAATGCACATCAGTCAGCATCACTGTAAATGTGCCGGTGGCAAAATGAGTCAGCTCTGTCTGTTTGTGAAGCAAATGAAGCTGCTCCGTCAGATATGCTATGTGGCCAGAAGTATGTGGACACACATACACTACATTAATGATTCGTACTGTTGGTCTGGGTCTGCTCTTACTGGTTTTAGCTTCTTAGTTGCATTTAAAGCGAATCTCAGCCCTCCAGCATTTTATTTCTGACATCATCGTTGGCGTTCGTCCCTTTCGTGCCTCAGTATGACAGACTCCACATGTCTGCACGTACGACGTATTTGACAAGTGTCACACTGGAATTCAAGTTATTTATGTTTCACACTGAACCATCTGTCATGTGTGCAGTCACAATCTGCTCGTGCAGTCTTTTTCTTTAAGGCACATTAAGAGTTAGATGTGCACACGATGCCTCTTTCATGTCTGTATGGTAACAGAAGCCACAGCAGCGAACAATGAAATCCAGCCACCAGCACCTCTGAAGCTCATTAGCACCTCATTGTTAAGTCTGCACTCAGTGTTTCAAACATCCTGTTTAAATACAGGCTTTGTTGATCTGAGGTGAAGTTTTCACAGCAGTCGGTTTCATATGTATCTATGATTTATGTGATTCCACCTGGTTAGGTGAGAGGATTATTTCATGGTGTCATTATCATGAGTTAAGTTTGCGTTTTTGATCAATTTCAACACATTTTTCCACATTTTACATGAAACATTTGCCCATGATGAGCTGCAGTGTTGACTGTGTTTCCTGTTTTGTCGCGGCAAACAGAGCCTGACTGAAGAGCTGGAACAAAGGATTTCATTGTTTGCTTGCACAATAAAGGACGAGTGAGCGTCTGAATGTAGACCTGCACGACCCACAATCACACACAGAGGCTGGAAACAGCAGGCGGGTTTGAACAGGCTCAGAGGAATCCGGGTGGAGGGGAGCCGGAGGAGGGTCGAGGGTCTTCAGATGTTTGACGTGCAAAAATGTGAAGCAGATTAGATAACAGGGGATTCAATCAGGTTTACAGAGCAGCAGATACACCTGAACAAGCCAGTTGATTGAGTTTGAGATAGCAGAACCAACAGAGAGGTTCTGGATGATAGATCATTGTGCAACAGGCGTATATTTAACATTCCTGCTCTGATTCGTCAGTGTGTCTTGTGGCCTGCTTTTCTTTTGCCCTGAGGCGAGCATCGGGGGCCGGACCATGAATCCCTCCCTCAGTTCCAGGTGGCATAAAAAGGGTTGAGTTCAGCCTCTCCTACACTCTCTCCTCTCCATCCAGAGCAGGCTGACACCTTCACCATGACTTCCTACACTCGCTCCGTCACCTTTTCAGGTGGAAACCGCATTGGCGCCATGAGGGCCCCCAGCGTGTATGCAGGCGCCGGAGGCTCCGGAGTCCGCATCTCCAGCGCGAGCGCCTCCAGAAGCTTCTCCTCCGGTGCAGGGTTTTCTGCCTCCGGTGCCGGCTTCAACCTGGCCGACGCCATTGACATCTCCGACAACAAGAAAATGGCCATGCAGAACCTCAACGACCGCCTGGCCTCCTACCTGGAGAAGGTGCGCAAGCTGGAGGCGGCCAACGCCGAGCTGGAGCTGAAGATCAGACAGTTCCTGGAGAACAAGACCAAACCCGAGGGCCACGACTATGCTGCATTCAAGGTTGTCATCAGCGACCTGCAGGACCAGGTAAGACCAGGTTCTGATTCTGTATGCAGGTTTGTGTCTGTCGTGAAGTCAGACTGTGGTAGAGGCACAAAAGAAAGACTAGAAGTGTGAGATCAATGTGGAAATAGGAAGATAATAATCTGCCTGAAACTGAAGACGGTCTGAACACAAAGCTTCCAGTTTGCAAAGAAAGACATGTGACATGAAAAGCCCCGCAGCCAGATTCAGGTGTCTCAGGTGTTCATCCACACAGGTAGGATGCACACAGGTGCAGCCACGCCTCAGACACACAGAGGCCACCTGCGGCAGAAATGGTAACGTAAGAACAAAAGACCACAGAAACTGAAGGGAAATTTGACGTGTACTTGCACAGTTTTGAAATCGGTCGTGTAGCTGCTCACCAACCTCTGTATTCACCCTCTTTACACTCAGGACGGAGCAGGCACCAGCTACAAAACCCAAAAATGAAGTTTCATTTAACTTGTAGTGTAAAATGGGACAAATGTGCAGCCACGTCCTGCTGTCTGCTGTGTCCTCTCCTGGATCAGCTGAAATACGTCTCAGTCCAAGTTACCGTTAGAAAATAAAATAAAACTCCTTCATCCTAAATCTGCTCTTCTTTTCTGTTTCAGATCCTCGCAGCCAGCCGTTCAAACGGATCTCTTTACCTGGCGATCGATAACGCCAAGCTGGCTGCTGATGACTTCAGGGTCAAGTGAGTATCCAAGCAGGACGTTCACGTCCCAAACAGCTGGAGCTCATGTCTGCTTTAAATCTGATCTGAGAAACATCACACAGCTATCGTGAAGTATCCATGCAAACCTCGTCCTGAAGAGGTTTTGTGGGGTTCTAACAGTGACATGTTACTTCCTGTTCAATCATAAGTCACATGTCCACTAGAGGTCCTTGTTGTTTTAAGTGTTTCTTGGTCTGACGATTTGGTCGAAGCAGCCAATGTGACTGTTGCTGCTGGCTGCTGTGCAGGTTTGAGAATGAACTGGCCATGCGTCAGTCGGTGGAGGCCGACATTGCCGGACTGAAGAGGGTCCTGGACGAGCTGACACTGGGAAGAACCGACCTGGAGATGCAGATCGAAGGGCTGAGGGAGGAACTCATCCATCTCAAGAAGAACCACGAGGAGGTGGGCAGGAAACCGCAAACTAACTGCCATCAAAATGAGTATGAGTAATATAAAGTACTGATTCATTTCTCTTTGAACTGGACGTGTCTTCCTGCAGGACCTGCTGGCTCTGCGAGCCCAGATGGGAGGTCAGGTGAACGTGGAGGTGGACGCCGCTCCTCAGCAGGACCTGTCCGCCGTCATGGCTGGAATCAGAGAACACTACGAGGCCGTCGCCAACAAGAACCGCAGAGAACTGGAGTCCTGGTTCTCAGCCAAGGTGAGTGATATACAGCAAGCCCTATGATGCCAAAATGCCTCCTTTTTTAAGCTTTAATGTCTTTATTATGACATCATCATCTTCAAAATCAGGACCAAAAAAACACATCTGAAGAAGTGAGGTCACCCTCCTCTTCCTTTATGCACAACCCTGATTCCAAAAAACACTGAGGGACGCTGAGTAAATAAAACCAGAATGTTTCCCCATTCACTTAAATACAAGTATAGTTTGGGGTTTTCCAGTGACATCTAGTGGCCATTAGTGGAACTGCAGTCTCACCCTGTTACAAAACACAGTATAGAAACGGGAAAAATACATATAATTTTGACTTTTCAAGTCAAATTTACTCTTGTTTTAATTGAAAAAACCCCACAAAACTTATTTTGCATTTAAAAAGTACACATTTTCAGACATTTACATGACAGCTAAAAGATGTATATGCATCTTTAAATCCCTCCAAGTCTTATTTAGTCAATTAAATAAGTACAGTGAGCAATAAAAACATAGAAGTGTATGAAATTAAAGAGACACAGAAACAGTACAGTGTCGTCAGCATACGTGTTGATTGATCAGCAGTTTTAAAACACAGATCTCCTTCAGACGTGATTCCTGACATTGTGTCTTTACTGTTTGCAGTCTGATGAGCTCAATAAGGAGGTCGCCGTCAGCACAGAGACTCTTCAGTCATCACGCTCCGAGGTCACAGAGGTCAAACGCTCGCTGCAGAGCCTGGAGATCGAACTCCAAGCACAGCTGAGCATGGTGGGTGTCTACCACTCCTTGGTCTGTTTTCCTGCAAATCAAGACATTCTACAAACTTCTCACACTGTTTCCTCAACCCTTCAGAAAGCGTCTCTGGAAGGAACCCTCGCCGACACCCAGGGCCGGTATGCCCGCATGCTGGAAGGCTACCAGAACCAGGTGACCAGCCTGGAGAACCAGCTGGCCCAGCTGAGAGCTGACCTGGAGCGTCATCAGCAAGAGTACCAGATGCTGCTGGATGTCAAGACCAGACTGGAGATGGAGATCGCCGAGTACAGGAGGCTGCTGGATGGAGAGCTGCTGGTGTGAGTGGACCAGTTCATACTGGGATAAAACTGGACTATTCAAACCTCAACAATCAGTTTGTTAATACTTTCCTGCTACAGAAGAAAACATGAAAACTATAATTCAATAATCTTTTTTTCTGCAGGAAAATGGTTTAAATACTCATTTGAAAACTATATTTATATTTGCTAAAAATGTTAAAAATTGCTAATTGGTGATCTATCAAAAACGGTTAAAAAAACAAAACAAAATAATGAGAAACGTAATATCTGAATAAAAAATCAAAAAGTAGAAACATGAAAACAATTCAAAGATAAAAGTGCAGGAAGTGGAAATGTAGAAACAGGCGTGTGGAAGCAGTCCAGGGTGCACAGTGAGTTTTACACGGAGTTTAACGACGCGTGGTGTGTTGGCGAATGCTAACAGCAGCCTTTTGAAAGCTAACCAGACCCTCTGTTTGCTCTCCTGCAGGCCAACTGCATCTCGTAAAGTGCTGATTGTCACCAAGGAGATCTCAGACGGTTGTGAGATCAGCTCGGACCAGCATTGAGACCACGAACGCCTGATGACACGATGCTGCCGTTCTCAGAAATACACCAATAAAGCCTTCTGATGAACTGAGACATGTGTGTGTGTGTGTGTGTGTTAATGTCCACCCTTATTATGAAGCAAACAACCCTCCACTCATTTCACTCAAATGAGCCGAAATCTGTTCATCCTTTTTCTACATTCTGGTTAAAAGTGCTGTGTGTAGAATCCTGTGGTTAAAAATATGATTAGTGTGTGGCAACAAGTTAAGAAATATCTCAAAGAATCCGACTCACTCTCATTATTCAGTCCGATATGGGGAAATGACCGTTTCCCCCCGGGAGGAGGTGAGGGAGGATTTAAACTTTGGGCTGTACAGGGGCTACAAAAAATAGGAGATCTTTATAGTCCTGATGATAAACATCTGATGTCCTTTGATGAAATAGCTGCCAAGCACAACATAACCCGCCGCCAGTTCTTTTGTTATCTACAATTGAGAGATTTTATTAGATTACTACAAAATCAGTCCTTGTCCATTCCTGGCCTATCAATACTCGAAGATATGATGGTGAAAGATTGCCAGGGAAGGGGTATGATTTCAAAAATACATAATGAGCTGGTTGATCAATCTTCAGAATCTTCAGTAAATAGGCTTGAGTCCTGGAGAGAGGATCTACAGGACAATCTCTCCACTGAGGAGTGGGAGAAGGCTTGTAGCAAAGCCCAATCACAAACAGTGAACACTCGTTTAAACTTACTGCAGTACAACTGGTTAATGCGGTCTTACTTGACGCCAGTTAAATTGAATAAATTCAACAGTGCCATACCAGATGTATGTATAAAATGTGACAAAGAAAAGGGCACGATTTTTCATTGTTTGTGGCAGTGTTCTCAAATCCAGGAATTCTGGGAAGAAGTGAGACAATGTATTGAGGAAATATTAGAGATAAAATTACATTTAGAACCAAAACTCTTCCTATTGGGTATCTACCCAGCTAACTGTAATATTAGAAAGAAGCATCGACTATTTCTAGATATAGGTCTGCTGCTGGCCAAAAGAGTCATTGCAATGGCTTGGAAAGAGGTGGATAGACCAAGGATAGATAAATGGCTTTCAGAATTAGTAGTAACCCTGCCTTTAGAAAAGATTACGTATGCAATCAAGGGTAAGCAATCAATTTTTGAGAACATCTGGGGCCCCTTTAAAGATTTTCTAGCAAACAAAGACTTGTCTCGTTTGATGGAAACTCCAGGGGATGACCCGTAAGTGGCCCTCTGCAGTCTATTTGGAGAATACACTTTCTGTGTGGTCTGCGGTGTATACCCGATTTATGTGCAGAACATGCTTGTGAAAAGGATCAATATACAGGTGGTTTTGTATATACTGATCCCCCTATCTTTTATAGATTTATAGTTGGTTATTATTTGTATCATCATTTTATTATTTTATTTTATTATATATTGTGTATTTAGCCATTTTTCTGTTGCTATTTGTTTTTTGCTTTTCCTTTTTCTCCTATAGTTATTTTTAGTCCTTTATCTGTGTTGTTGTCTTGTTGTTATGTCTTGGGCGTGAACTCAACTAGAGTTTTGAGTCCCAGTTGTTATATATATGTTACTTTGTTTGAAAACAAATAAAGATATTAAAGATGTTTGAAAAAAAAGTGCTGTGTGTTATACTTCATCTGCATCAGAATCAGAAATGGTTTTATTGCCTTTAAACGATGAGTTCAGGTCACAGGAAACATCAAATCAGAATCAGCTTTATCGCTCGAGTATTCACAGCTCGCAGAACACATTGAGGTTCTTCACTTTTTAGAGCCACATTCACTCAAAGCAGCGGCTGGTTTTCATTCACAGTCTGGCCGTCGTCTTCGTCGTCTTCGTCTTCGTCGTCTTCTTCTGTTTTTATGAACAGAGAGGAGATTTGTGAATGGATCGACTGATGACGAGGATGGCGCTTCAAACTAACAGTCACTCATTACTATTGTTGTTTTTATGGGCTGTGGCTTCAGAGCAGGTCCTGTACACAGAGTACACGCCCCCCCATGAGGGCCCTGTATGCTAGGCCCGCCCCCCCCCCGGACCAACGCCCCTGACTGAAAGTTAAGATGTAGCCTCACCTGAAGCGGTCTAAACCAGTTTAACCAGTCTGTCCGGTTTGAGCTCCTCAGCCCCACAAAGCTCCAGCTCAAAGTACTTCACTGAAGAACAATTTGAAGGTACTTTCTGTGTCGTGTTTGTACTTGTACTGCAGGGAAAGTGTTCTTTTTACTTCTGATCTGCAGTAACTGTCTCCATCGCAGCTTGTCTGTCTGTGATTACTTGAGTGGATGCAGGTGAGCCTCTGCAGCTAACCAAGACTCCCAAAGGGACTCTGCCACACCCACCCTGTCAGGTCCCTGTGGGCTCGGCTCGGCTCGGCTCGGATCATATCTCGTGTCTTTTGTCCATAAAGCCCCTTAAAGCTCACCTGCCTCTCTGTGTGCACCTGGACAACCTTCACTTCAACAGAGACATGATGCTGCAAACAGATCAAACTTTCTGATAAAGATGATAAAGTCAGCTGTGACATGAAAGTGATGAACACATGAATGCATCGACGAGTGGAAAACGCTGATCTGTGTGACTGAATCAAACTGAGCGCGTCATTCATTCATTTTGCTCTGAGATGAACTGAAGCAGGGCTGTTTAAAATGGAAGCACTTGAACGCAACATGTGATTTAAAAACTAAAATGGATAATCATATTAAACTAGTACGTTGGGTAAGATCTCAGACCTGCTCAGATGCTTACAGCTTACTGTCTGATCTCTGACAAAGGGAGTTTACACAGCTTTCAAAAATTCAAGGATAGCTTTAATTTAAGAAAACAAGACTTCTTCAGATACCTCCAGGTTAGAACCTGTTTTCACAGTAATATGAAAACAACAGAGGAGTGCAGCTCTGACTTAAACATTTTGACCGACACCTACAAATGTAAGCTCAATTGTAAAGTGAGAACTCGAATCTCTTGCAGTGGATTTTCTGCACTTTATATTGAATCTCTTTGGGACGAAGGAGCAAAAATAAGCATCAGAAGAGGAACGGCTGAACATCTGTAAACTCAAATGAGTACTTCAAGTTCTGGTTATTGGAGGGAATTTACATGGAAAAACATGATTGGATTTTTTATTACTCCTAAAATTAAACAGGCCCAACAAGTTATGGAAGATGCTGGTGAGAGTGGAAACTCCCAGGCAGACCACGCCCATGTTTTCTGGGATTGCCCAGTTATACAAGCTTACTGGTGGGATGTAGTAGACAAAATAAAATTAGTAACGGGTTTTGAATTTGAACATGATTTCTGTACAGTTTATCTTGGTGATACCTCATCTGTGCTGAATCCTCCGGACAGATATTTGGTTAAAATAATGTTAGCAGCCAGTAAAAAAGCTGCTCAAGACGGTGGCTAAATAAAGAATCCTCATCCAAAGAGCAGTGGATTGGTATTGTAAATGAAATATATGGCATGGAGAAGAACTTTTTCTTTCAACCTGTGTATGGACAGATTTACCAAATGCTGGAGGACATGGACAGCTCATTTTGAATAGATGCGGCTGCGCTGTAAAAGGAGATGATCAATAAATATCTATGTAATCGTTGTTTATTGTACAGCTGGGTAAAGCTTTCTGCTCGGGTGAAGAAGAAAAACATGGACGATTGGAGCTCTTTTCCACTTGCTCATCTGTGCATTTCTTTGTTATTTAAATGTTCTGCTTTATTGTAAAACAAATAATTCAATAAAAATAAAGTTAAAAAACAAAAAAAACATGTGATTTAGCTTTCTGCTCCTGTATGAGATCCTCCAGCAGGACTGAAGTCCTGGTTCAGGACTAAAGCAGACCCCGTTTCACAGTCGCCTGTGAAGCTTCACAATCACTCACATCTTTGAAATCTCAGAGCTTCTCTTCTGAAAAAAGAATAATAACTGACTGATTTATGGCAGCGAAGTGTGGAGTGACGGTGTCTGCGATTCAGTTCTCTGCGGGCTGACCTGAGGGACAGGTGTGTGACCGGCAACAGGCCCGACAGGTGAGGCGCCATTCCTGCACCTGAATCCAGCAGCAGTTCACCAGCAGAGTGTGTGTGTGTGTGCCTGTGTGTGTGTGTGTATGTGTGTGTGTGTGTGTGTGTGTGTGTGTGTGTGTGTGTGTGTGTGTGTGTGTGTGTGTGTGTGTGTGTGTGTCCTCTGGTCATTTTAGAAAATGAAGTTCAGACTGAGCAGCATAACATGATGCCTGTTCCAGACGTTTCTCTGCTCTTTGCTGTTTTCTCGCTGAACTCTGGACACTTTCGCCTCTTCAGGACTATAAATGGAAAAATCCTCTTTGCTTCTGCTGACAGCCTGAAGCAGCAGAATGTTCTCGAGCCGCAAAACAACATTTGATCCTTCACTTTTTCAACCGCCTCAAACTCCTGCTGTCTGTCAATGATGAGTGTCTCTGGGAGGCCTTTCAGGTCTGACCGGATGTCTGGTCCTCGGGGCTCCGTGGGGACTGACGGGACCGACCCGTCGGGTGAAGGAGCCTGTACAAGCAGCTGCGGGGCCCCTCTGAGGCGTCGCCCGGAGGCCCCTGATCCTCACCTGATGGTCTGCGAGCAGAGAGAGCGCTGAGACTTTCTCTGTCGGCCGTGAACCCACCAGACCTGCAGGACCTCAACCCGCTCAGCTCAGACCGGTTTCCTCTGCGGCCCCGGGGCCACACGCCGACTCTCCCAGCATGTGTGGCATCTCAACCTGACCGACTGCCTCCTCTCCCCCAGCTTCACTTTGAGCTATAAAAGGAGGCGACGTCCCAGCAGTTCTTCACTCTCCACTCAGAGCTCAGTCCTTCAGCCATGACCTCCTTCTCCACCCGCAGCAGCTACGTGTCCTCCCCCATGAGGAGCTCCATGATCGTGGGTCCCATCGCGTCCTCGTCCTCCCAACGGCTCGGCAGCATGAGGGCCGGCAGCGTGTACGGAGGAGCCGGAGGGTCCGGAGTCCGCGTCTCCAAGGCCTCCTTCACCTCCTCCGGAGCCTTCGACCTGGCCGACGCCATCGACATCTCCGCCAGCGAGAAGAGCACCATGCAGAACCTCAACGACCGCCTGGCCACCTACCTGGACAAGGTGCGCAGCCTGGAGAAGGCCAACGCCGAGCTGGAGCTGAAGATCAGAAACTTCCTGGAGAGCCGGACCGCTCCGGAGGCTCACAACTTTGACGTCTTCAACGTCCGCATCAAAGACATGCAGGACCAGGTGAGACCACAACGAGTGAAGACCTGCAGCTCGAGCAGGACAGATCAGCACGTGCTGACTTCTCCCTGAATTTAGTCTCCCAGGCAGGCCTCAGGAAGTTCTACCAGCCTGAAGATAGAGAGCAGAGTTAGAGACAGGGTCACGTCTTCATCAATGTTCCTGTGAGACTGAGTTATTCTGAGTTTGTTTTAAAAGCCGAGAACAAAGCAGACAAAAAAAACAAACATTAACACTCAAATTGTACTTTTTTCAAGCATCAAAGCATCGAATTAATGACGTGAAATTTGAATGAAACGCCTCGCAGGACCGAGAAGGAAGTGAAAGCAACAGTTAGACCATAAAATAAGAAGATGAATGCTCACTTACTGACGTCATTGTGAGATCTGTTTGAGGCCGGTTTACATTTTACTCTTTTTACGAAAGCTTGTTTTTCCTTCAACGTTGATTGTGACCATTTTTAGAAAGTCTAAAAGTTTCTAAAAAGAAAACATAGAAAAAGTATTTAATGTTCTCTGAGAAAGACATATTTGTACAGTCCAAAACGTAAGGAGATAAACATTCAATTGCTAAACACAAAGTAAGTTTGTGATTTTCTAAAATGCTCAGGAAATTGCACAGAGTTTGGTTTGTGCTGCTCAGATGTTTCTCAGGCGGGTTGACTGCAGTCTGAAAGGAAGTGACAAAAAAACAGCAGTTCATCCAGTTAACAACACAAACGAGCGTCATTTTCATCGACTCGGATGCAGTAATTTGCTCTTTCCTGTCTACAGTCACTGTTAGCTAAAAAAGGCTGAATGTGCGTCGGACACTGGAGGAAAAAACACAAATACGAAGGTGAACGTCAAACAGGCGACTGCGGACATGTTGATGAGTTCAGGTGTTCAGTAAATATGTGTTCTGCATATTTGCACTGAAGATTGTTTAACACATTTCAGCACACGAGGATGATGAAGAGAGACGAAGGTGTGAAAGCAGAGGAACGTGTTTGTTTTGAAATTTGACTTTTTGGGTTTTTAAGTTTTTTACTTTTAATCCTTTTTTATTCTTCAGCATTTTTACATCTTTATGATCAATATAAACTTCTTGTATTGTGTATTTTAACTTCTTGGCTTCAATAATTCAGCATTTAGCAATAAAAACTTTATTTCTAACATGGTTTTAATTTCTAACCTTCAGAGGTTTTTTTGTTTTTCAAAGTTTTACGTTACTAAAAGCGTTTGCAAGTCGCAGCAGTTAAACTTTGCTGCACATTCTTAAATATTACAAAGTTTTTCACGACATTTTATTTATTTCTTTATTGAACAAGTATTTTTTTGTTATTGAGGTTTTATTGTTTTTAGTATTTATTGTTATTTTTTTGTTTTGAGGTTTTAATTTTCAGAACTTTTTGTTTGTTTTTTTCGTTTTTAAAGATGTTTTAGTTGTTTGGTCTTTACGTTTGTAAGTCGCTGTTTTGGAGCCACCTGGTGGCCACAGAGCTTTCGGCCAATCAGCTGCTCGCTCACACAGCTCTTCTCTTCCTTCCCGCTCAGATCATCAGCGCTGCTCGTGGAAACTCCATCCTCGTCCTCGCCATCGACAACGCCAAGCTGGCCGCCGATGACTTCAGAGTCAAGTGAGTGTGAGACTGTTTCCTTGGACGCCGAATCGTGCGTGGAGACTTAAAGTAATCTGATTCCATCTGTCTTTCTGTGGGCTCGGTCTTCTCAGCCGCTTCACTCCAACATTCAGCTGAGTTTGCTGAACTCGTTTTGGCGTTTTTCAGGTTTGAGAACGAGCAGGCCATGCATCAGTCGGTGGAGGCCGACATCGCCGGGCTGAAGAGGGTCCTGGACGAGCTGTCTCTGAACCGGGCCGACCTGGAGCTGCAGGTGGAGGGTCTGAGGGAGGAGCTGATCCTGCTCAAGAAGAACCACGAGGAGGTGAGACCAACAGCAGCGAGACAGAAAAAGAAATGAAGAGCTAAAAGACAGAAGTGTAACCAGGCTCTTCCTGCAGGACCTGCTGGCTATAAGGGCCCACATGGGAGGTCAGGTGAACGTGGAGGTGGACGCCGCTCCTCAGGAGGACCTGTCCGCCATCCTGGCCGGGGTCAGAGAACACTACGAGACCGTCAGCAACAAGAACCGCAGAGAGCTGGAGTCCTGGTTCCAGGCCAAGGTGAGACCGCGTCATCCAGTTTTCTGCTCTGAACATGTGGACTGCTGCCCCCTGCTGTCCGAAACCAGCTCAGACTGCAGTCCCTCTAAAGCCGCTTTGTGGTTCTTATACTGTACTTACTGTTCGTTAAAAAGTTCATTCTTAAACTTCATTGGAAACTTCACCTGCTGAGGAAGATCATGTGACATGACTGAAAGCTCCAGAACAGCCACTGATGGACTTTGTGAAGGTTGAGTGAGAAGTTTGCAGCTTTAATGGTCACAAATTTATTCCAGGTTTGAGCTGTAAACTGTGATTTCTTACAAGTCTCCGTCAGGCTGCTCTCTGACATCTCTGCTGACATTTAATCAATAACATCATCGACACTTTTTCTCCACAGACGGCCGAGCTGAACAAAGAGGTGGCCGTGAGCACCGAGACCCTGCAGACGTCCAAGTCTGAGATCGGAGGCTTCAGACGAACTCTTCAGTCTCTGGAGATCAAACTGCAGGCTGAGATCAGCAAGGTGACCAAAGGCTCCCGCCCATCAACACGCACACGTATAGATACTGATCAGTTTACTGATGGATCGATACATCAATCAACATGTCTTCTGGCTTTTCATTTATCAGACCTGTATTTGTTTGGAAGCTGCTTTCGATTTGGACTTTTGTGTCTCTCGAGTTACTGTCACACAGTTTCTCACATTCATTTCTGACATTTTTAACTTTTCATCCATTTCCTTTATTTTCCGGCACGATCGATCCATCCATCCATCCATCCATCGATGGATGGATGGATGGATCTTCCGTATGAATGTGACTCTGGAACCTTTGAGGGTTTTATTGCATCAGCGTGTTTCTCTGCCAAGTCAAGCCGGCGGTGACGGTTGAGCGCAGCCCACCTGACCGTCCTCCCTCTTCCTCCTGAACAGAGAGGAGCTCTGGAGGCGACTCTGGCCGAGACCAGCAGCCGCTACGCCGCCATGCTGGCAGGTTACCAGGGGCAGGTGGTGGCTCTGGAGGAGCAGCTGGCCCAGCTGAGGGGCAACCTGGAGAACCAGAAGATCCAGTTCGCGGAGCTGCTTGACATCAAGACCAGACTGGAGCTGGAGATCGCCGAGTACAGGAAGCTGCTGGACGGAGGCGTTCAGAGGTGAGTGGAGGAAACAGCTCCGTGACTCTTTCATACGTGTCCTTTAAGGGGGACGGACACCATGTCCGCCAAGTCCAGCGGACACCGCTCTGACATCTGATGATCAGGTCTGAACTTATTTCAGCGCAACATGAAGCCACAAAAAGAAAGAGAAAATGTAGCATTTCATGACATCAAAGTACTTTCATCTCTTTTCTCAGACCTGCTCATCTTCTTCATCTTCATAACAACAAGAAACGTCCGTTTACGCGTCATCAGACAAAGAAATTCATCAGAAAGCCCAAATAAACACGTGTGTCCTTTGTTTCTGCAGCACCTACACCACCATCACCACCACCACCACCACCACCAAGTAGACCAGTCAGACCAGCATGGAAGCAGGAACCCGTCCAGCCGATCAGATGCTGTAAAGTGTAACCTGAGTCTGTGCCAGCTTCTTCAATAAAAACCCAGTCTGACATTATTTCTGTGTTGGTTTGCTTTTATTTACCGCTGACTCATCACTGACTGAGCTGGATGAGACCATGTGGGGCCCCACGGTCTCAGCGTGGCCCCGTCCCCTCTGAACGCATCAGCCCTCGTGGAAATCACTCAATAACAGCTGATCACAGGCCTGTCATCCGCACCACATTGACTCAGCTGTCACTCCAAACATCTGGTACTTGTACTGTGAGGTGGGACGGACGTCAGGGGCGGGGCTTGCGGACAGGTAAGCCAGGCAGTTGCTTGGATCCCCCAGAGACCCGAGCAACGCCACTGACAGACGTGATCGTCCAACAGTTTGTCCATTGTGTCTTCACTCCGCCGCGAGGATCAAAGTCCGAGGCTGAGGACAGTTTGCGTCCGCCCGTCTTTCAGGTTGGAGGCCTTAATAATAAGGGTCACTTGTTGACCCGCGGGTTCGATTCCTTTGTATTTGGCTTCAGGAAACTGTTTTTTAACACAGCGTGTTCACATTTTCTCAGCTGAAACGTTCTCTCCTTCTTTTCTTTTTAAGGAAAGGATTGAAGAAACGTGTCCATTAATCAATAAACAAACTCGAATGACCAAACTTGAAATATATTGAAAATAAACTCTGACCTTAGTCTGAACACTGAACGCTTCATGATGAGTTCAATGAGTGTTAAACACTGAAACAGGATTCAGAATCTGAGGCGTCACAAGACAGGAAGTAGTACAACACTTAGCAGCAGTTAGCCACCAGTTAGCCGCAGGACGGCGATGATCGATCCAGACTGAAAGGTCTCAACAGCTGCTGGTTGATGGGGATCAATACAGTAAAGTCTGAGTCTGAATGTGGTTCAGATGTTCGTGATCCTCTCAGGATGAATTAGAAGAGCTTTGGTGATCCTCTGAGTTTGAGTTTACTGCTCAATAGCCCATGCTAACATGCTAACATGTTAAACTAAAATGGTGGGTGTTATTAGAATCGTAGCTGCTAAACATCAGCCTGTTAGCATTTTCATGGTTAGCAGCTAATGTTAGCATTACACCTTCAGACACAGGAAACTGTTTTTTAACACAGCGTGTTCACATTTTCTCAGCTGAAACGTTCTCTCCTTCTTTTCTTTTTAAGGAAAGGATTGAAGAAACGTGTCCATTAATCAATAAACAAACTCGAATGACCAAACTTGAAATATATTGAAAATAAACCAACATGAATCTCTGTGTGTCCCGTCTATTTATAGACTCTCTCGTTTCTTGTCATAAACACTTATTTCATTATTAAAACCCCCTGCCGACATCTGCAGGCATAGCTAATCAATCACGAGCACCATCTTCCAACAAGGCTCAGCAGGTAGATCACAGATCAGCTCTGACTGCAGGTAAGAGTCTTTATAGGATGGAGCAGAGAGATCTGAGGGACCGTCACATGATGAACGGGAGAGGAAAGAAGAAGCTGTGATCCACCAAACATTGATGTGTTGGACATTCGATGGTCTGATTGGACCTCTTTGGGCCTTGAACACTGACTGAAATGAAAGCATGTCAAACGTTTAGAGCGCAAAAGTTTCAGAAGCAGATTCGTGCTTTTATTTTGATCTGATTGTTATTTTTTTATTTGGTCCTGATTAAAGTAATGTGGGGCTGCACGGTGGCGCAGCAGGTAGCGCGCATGCCTCACAGCAAGAAGGTCGCTGGTTCGATTCCCGGGTCGGGCCTTTCTGTGTGAAGTTTGCACGAAAGGATAGAAAATGGGTGGATGGATGGGAGGAAACCTGAGCACCAGGAGAAAACCCACACAGCACCCACATGGAAACAAGGTGGAGGTGTTTCTGGGTGGATGCTGTCCTGTTTTTTTTGGGGGTGGGGGGGTGTCGATGGAGGTGGAGGAGTGCTGGAGGGGAAACAATGGAGGAGGTGATGGAGACGGCGCGGAGGGTGGAGGAGGGGCAGGGGAGGAGTGGAGGAGGGGTGCAGAGGGCGGAGGATGAGGGAGCAGCCGTTATTCGACCTGAATGGAACAACCAGCAGCCTCCTCTTCCTCGCTGTCGCTGTTACGCGACTTCTTCTTCCTCTGCCACCAGCTCTTACGAGCCTCCTTCTTCTCCTCCTTCTGCTTCTTCTTCTCCTCCTTCTGGTGTCCTTCGCTTCCCGTACTGTCCTCCGCTCGCTGTCTGGTCTTGAAGACTTTGAGAAACCTGAAGCGTCCCTTCTCCTTCTCCTTCTCCTTCTCCTTCTCCTTCTCCTTCTCCTTCTCCTTCTCCTTCTCCTTCAGGCAGAGGTCTTGCAGGTCCTTCATCTCGTCCTCCATCTCTTTGAATTTCGTCTCCCAGCCTTGTTGCTTTGCGGCCAGCTCCTCTCTGAACTTCTCCTGCAGATGGTTGTGTTTGGTCTGCCAAGCGTTGTGGCTCTGGATAAGTTCAGTCTTGACTGTCCACAGCTCGCTGGTGGCCTCGCTGAACCAGAGAGAAAGCCTTTCCTTCTCTTCCTTGTGGTCCACTTCCATTTTGTCCTTCTCGTCCTTCCCTGTGTCTTTGGTCTCCTTGACCGTCGGCCTTTTCTTTTTGGCCGCCTTTTTGGCTCCGCTCCTCAGCCACTTGTTTCGTGACACGAGGGCCCTCCTCTTGGTGTTGGCTTCCAGACAGAGCTCCTCCAGACGCTTCTTTTCTCCTTCCAGCTGCTTGACTCTGGTCTCCCAGCTCTGGTCTTTCTCTGCCAGCTCTTTATTTTCTTCTTCCAGCTGCTTGACTCTGGTCTCCCAGCTCTGGTCTTTGAAGACCAGCTCCTCTCTGAACTTCTCCTGCAGATCGTTGTATTTGGTCTGCCGCGCTTTGTCGCTCTGGAGAAATTCAGCTCTGATGCTGGACAGGTTGTCCATCGCCTCCTTGAGCCTGAGAGAGAGAGAGTCTCTGTCCTCCTTGAGAGCCTGGTTCTCCTTGTCTCTCAGGTGGAGCTCGTGCTCCACCCGGTTCACCGTCATCTGCAGTTCGTTCTGCAGCATGGCGCTCTTCTGGCTCTCCAGCTTCAACTTCAACTTCAGCAGCTCGGTGCTTTGGTCTGGGACGTTGTCCACCTGCTGTGTCTGGGACTGGAGACGTTTGTTGAGGGAACAGATCTGAGACTCGTAGTCTGCGATGGTGTCGTAGTTCTTCTGGTGTTCAGCTTTGAACTCCCTCTCTCTGAGCTCCAGAAGTCCTTCCAGTCTGCTTACTCTCAGTTTGAGGTCGTGCACCCTGTGGCAGAGCATCTGTCTCTCGCCCGTCCATGCAGCCTTTTCCTGCGTCTGCGGGAAAGGGTTGTTTTTCAGCTCATGGTTGGCGCGCTGGGACATGTGAGGTTTGCGCTGGTGACGGCTGTTTCCTGGGTTTCTTTGGGCCATTGAACAGTCTGTTGTGGATGTTGCTGGTCTGTACTGGTCTGTTGAGAATGGTACTGGTCTGTACTGGTCTGTTGTAGACGATGCTGGTCTGTACTGGTCTGTTGAGAATGGTACTGGTCTGTACTGGTCTGCTGTAGATGGTGCTGGTCTGTTGTAGACTGTAGCTGTCCTTGTAGATCTCTGTAGTGAATCGTACGTGACTGTGATACACAACACAATAATGCCAATGTCTCTCAGTGGATCTGATGAACTGAGTGGAGAACAGTCAGACAGCTCATTTATAGAATCCCTCATCAAAGCACAGAGGTTCCATTCTGTTGGCTTTGATCTTTAAAGGCAACTTTGAAAAAAAACAAACAGCTTTTTTCTTTTATTTTAAACATCTTTATTGACACCAATGTTTGTTTGCTTTTTTTAAATATCTTGATTAAAAATATATATATATATTTTTTTTATCTTTACATGTTTTTAATTATTTACACTCCAACATGAAGCATGAACAAAGTGCTCTGTATAAAAGAATGTTATCAACTGAAAACTACGGTGGCCCTGAGGGTCAAAACGCAGCATTTCAGATTCCAGAAAAGGAGGGACAGCGCTTGTTTGTGATTGGACAGAAGTCTCGTCTCTGTCTGTTTCAGAGTGTTGGCCAATGAATTTCTGTTCCAGCTGTGGGGGCGGGGCTATATGATGTCAATCAGTTGCCTGAGTATATTGTGTCGCCTGTCAGCCATCTAGCTAGCTTCTTTTGTTAGCTGGTTATCAAACTATCGAACAGGCAGGTTTTAAAAGACTTATCATATTTGTAGTTATCGATCTGAGGACGTGTTTAACATATTCTCCGATTAGTGGTTTTGTGGTGGAAACAAATAAAGAAGGTGAGACTGTCAGAAGAGCGCAGGTAGCCGGGTATCAGTGCAGGCTAGTGAATGTGTGTCTGTAGTGGCTACAGGTTAGCTCGATAGCTAGCTGAGCAGCGATAACACACGTTTTCTCTTTAAAGCCACCAGGAGGAGGAATGAACCATAAGAGTAAGAAGAGGATTAAAGAGGCGAAACGGAGCGCCAGACCCGAACTGAAGGATTCATTAGACTGGATAAAACACGGCTATCACGAGACTTTCGACCTGTCACACCTCACCGTAAAGGTAACTGTCAAAATAGCATTGGAAGCTAAGCTAACATTAGCTAGCCACAGCTCACTGTAGGAGTGTCATTGTTTGTCATTGGTGGATGTTCAGTGCTGAGGGTCTATTCTTAGATGTGGCAGCCTTGACTCAAAAGCCATTTTTGCACTGAAAGGAAAGTTAACTCTTTGTTCACCAGCTGCTGAACGTGACGGTGACTGTCTGACCTGGGATCAGTGGTTACTGACTCATGCAGTGTGTGCTGTGATCTCATGGATCACTGCATGCTTTAAATCAGCCTGTAGGCAGATTTTCAGAAGCTGCTGAGAGGCCTGGTTTTCTCCACAGCACGCTGAGCTCATTCACGGCTTCTCTCGTGGACTCAAACTGCATTCGTTCAGCAGACTCTGTGAACAGCGGCGTGTTTTTACTGAACCAGAACCTGATTTTTCAAACGCAGGGCGACTCGGACAGCTTATCCTGGAAACCGACCACGGCCTCCTTGGCGACAGATCGAGACGTAGAGACGGCAGGAGCGTCCTGAGCTCCGACGGCGAGGTTTGACCTGGGCGTGAGGACGGCCCGCTGATCCAGATGTTCCAGCTGCAGCTTCGGCGGTCACCTGGCTGAGCGGCGGCAGACTGAGGCTCCTCCGCCTGCAGGCTGAACCCGGGTCCCGCTCAGACCACGACGGAGCACATGTGAATGTGGTGGTGGCAGATGGGTGATTTTGGTGTGTTTACGAGTTCTTGATGGATTTTTTAAAGCAGTTTTACTATTAAAGCTCTTTGTTTCAATGACGCTGTTGTTCTTCTCTCAAAGGCCTTTTTTCTCTGAACGTGATGAAAAACACTCAGTCATAAAGCAGCGATCAGTCAGACCAGACCGGATATTAACCCTCAGAACAAATCACAATGTGAGCATGGCGGTATGAGCGTGGAAGGTTCAGCATCATATTGATCTGTTCTCTGATCAGATAATTCCTGATTAAAACCAAAATCTGGTCGACTTTGGACCTTTTAGACTGCCGTACTACTCGGTCTGAGTACATGTTGAACTTCTGGTCCCTTTTAGAGATCTGTCTCAACATTTTTGTCTTTTGACCCTTAAAATCAAAGTTTTCTCTGTGTGGAAACCAGTTTGACCAGAGCTGTTTTATTTTTATGTGTCTGAAGGTGTAATGCTAACATTAGCTGCTAACTATGAAAATGCTAACAGGCTGATGTTTAGCAGCTACGATTCTAATAACACCCACCATTTTAGTTTAACATGTTAGCATGTTAGCATGGGCTATTGAGCAGTAAACTCAAACTCAGAGGATCACCAAAGCTCTTCTAATTCATCCTGAGAGGATCACGAACATCTGAACCACATTCAGACTCAGACTTTACTGTATTGATCCCCATCAACCAGCAGCTGTTGAGACCTTTCAGTCTGGATGGATCATCGCCGTCCTGCGGCTAACTGGTGGCTAACTGCTGCTAAGTGTTGTACTACTTCCTGTCTTGTGACGCCTCAGATTCTGAATCCTGTTTCAGTGTTTAACACTCATTGAACTCATCATGAAGCGTTCAGTGTTCAGACTAAGGTCAGAGTTTATTTTCAATATATTTCAAGTTTGGTCATTCGAGTTTGTTTATTGATTAATGGACACGTTTCTTCAATCCTTTCCTTAAAAAGAAAAGAAGGAGAGAACGTTTCAGCTGAGAAAATGTGAACACGCTGTGTTAAAAAACAGTTTCCTGAAGCCAAATACAAAGGAATCGAACCCGCGGGTCAACAAGTGACCCTTATTATTAAGGCCTCCAACCTGAAAGACGGGCGGACGCAAACTGTCCTCAGCCTCGGACTTTGATCCTCGCGGCGGAGTGAAGACACAATGGACAAACTGTTGGACGATCACGTCTGTCAGTGGCGTTGCTCGGGTCTCTGGGGGATCCAAGCAACTGCCTGGCTTACCTGTCCGCAAGCCCCGCCCCTGACGTCCGTCCCACCTCACAGTACAAGTACCAGATGTTTGGAGTGACAGCTGAGTCAATGTGGTGCGGATGACAGGCCTGTGATCAGCTGTTATTGAGTGATTTCCACGAGGGCTGATGCGTTCAGAGGGGACGGGGCCACGCTGAGACCGCGGGGCCCCACATGGTCTCATCCAGCTCAGTCAGTGATGAGTCAGCGGTAAATAAAAGCAAACCAACACAGAAATAATGTCAGACTGGGTTTTTATTGAAGAAGCTGGCACAGACTCAGGTTACAATTTACAGCATCTGATCGGCTGGACGGGTTCCTGCTTCCATGCTGGTCTGACTGGTCTACTTGGTGGTGGTGGTGGTGGTGGTGATGGTGGTGTAGGTGCTGCAGAAACAAAGGACATACGTGTTTATTTGGGCTTTCTGATGAATTTCTTTGTCTGATGACGCGTAAACGGACGTTTCTTGTTGTTATGAAGATGAAGAAGATGAGCAGGTCTGAGAAAAGAGATGAAAGTACTTTGATGTCATGAAATGCTACATTTTCTCTTTCTTTTTGTGGCTTCATGTTGCGCTGAAATAAGTTCAGACCTGATCATCAGATGTCAGAGCGGTGTCCGCTGGACTTGGCGGACATGGTGTCCGTCCCCCTTAAAGGACACGTATGAAAGAGTCACGGAGCTGTTTCCTCCACTCACCTCTGAACGCCTCCGTCCAGCAGCTTCCTGTACTCGGCGATCTCCAGCTCCAGTCTGGTCTTGATGTCAAGCAGCTCCGCGAACTGGATCTTCTGGTTCTCCAGGTTGCCCCTCAGCTGGGCCAGCTGCTCCTCCAGAGCCACCACCTGCCCCTGGTAACCTGCCAGCATGGCGGCGTAGCGGCTGCTGGTCTCGGCCAGAGTCGCCTCCAGAGCTCCTCTCTGTTCAGGAGGAAGAGGGAGGACGGTCAGGTGGGCTGCGCTCAACCGTCACCGCCGGCTTGACTTGGCAGAGAAACACGCTGATGCAATAAAACCCTCAAAGGTTCCAGAGTCACATTCATACGGAAGATCCATCCATCCATCCATCGATGGATGGATGGATGGATGGATCGATCGTGCCGGAAAATAAAGGAAATGGATGAAAAGTTAAAAATGTCAGAAATGAATGTGAGAAACTGTGTGACAGTAACTCGAGAGACACAAAAGTCCAAATCGAAAGCAGCTTCCAAACAAATACAGGTCTGATAAATGAAAAGCCAGAAGACATGTTGATTGATGTATCGATCCATCAGTAAACTGATCAGTATCTATACGTGTGCGTGTTGATGGGCGGGAGCCTTTGGTCACCTTGCTGATCTCAGCCTGCAGTTTGATCTCCAGAGACTGAAGAGTTCGTCTGAAGCCTCCGATCTCAGACTTGGACGTCTGCAGGGTCTCGGTGCTCACGGCCACCTCTTTGTTCAGCTCGGCCGTCTGTGGAGAAAAAGTGTCGATGATGTTATTGATTAAATGTCAGCAGAGATGTCAGAGAGCAGCCTGACGGAGACTTGTAAGAAATCACAGTTTACAGCTCAAACCTGGAATAAATTTGTGACCATTAAAGCTGCAAACTTCTCACTCAACCTTCACAAAGTCCATCAGTGGCTGTTCTGGAGCTTTCAGTCATGTCACATGATCTTCCTCAGCAGGTGAAGTTTCCAATGAAGTTTAAGAATGAACTTTTTAACGAACAGTAAGTACAGTATAAGAACCACAAAGCGGCTTTAGAGGGACTGCAGTCTGAGCTGGTTTCGGACAGCAGGGGGCAGCAGTCCACATGTTCAGAGCAGAAAACTGGATGACGCGGTCTCACCTTGGCCTGGAACCAGGACTCCAGCTCTCTGCGGTTCTTGTTGCTGACGGTCTCGTAGTGTTCTCTGACCCCGGCCAGGATGGCGGACAGGTCCTCCTGAGGAGCGGCGTCCACCTCCACGTTCACCTGACCTCCCATGTGGGCCCTTATAGCCAGCAGGTCCTGCAGGAAGAGCCTGGTTACACTTCTGTCTTTTAGCTCTTCATTTCTTTTTCTGTCTCGCTGCTGTTGGTCTCACCTCCTCGTGGTTCTTCTTGAGCAGGATCAGCTCCTCCCTCAGACCCTCCACCTGCAGCTCCAGGTCGGCCCGGTTCAGAGACAGCTCGTCCAGGACCCTCTTCAGCCCGGCGATGTCGGCCTCCACCGACTGATGCATGGCCTGCTCGTTCTCAAACCTGAAAAACGCCAAAACGAGTTCAGCAAACTCAGCTGAATGTTGGAGTGAAGCGGCTGAGAAGACCGAGCCCACAGAAAGACAGATGGAATCAGATTACTTTAAGTCTCCACGCACGATTCGGCGTCCAAGGAAACAGTCTCACACTCACTTGACTCTGAAGTCATCGGCGGCCAGCTTGGCGTTGTCGATGGCGAGGACGAGGATGGAGTTTCCACGAGCAGCGCTGATGATCTGAGCGGGAAGGAAGAGAAGAGCTGTGTGAGCGAGCAGCTGATTGGCCGAAAGCTCTGTGGCCACCAGGTGGCTCCAAAACAGCGACTTACAAACGTAAAGACCAAACAACTAAAACATCTTTAAAAACGAAAAAAACAAACAAAAAGTTCTGAAAATTAAAACCTCAAAACAAAAAAATAACAATAAATACTAAAAACAATAAAACCTCAATAACAAAAAAATACTTGTTCAATAAAGAAATAAATAAAATGTCGTGAAAAACTTTGTAATATTTAAGAATGTGCAGCAAAGTTTAACTGCTGCGACTTGCAAACGCTTTTAGTAACGTAAAACTTTGAAAAACAAAAAAACCTCTGAAGGTTAGAAATTAAAACCATGTTAGAAATAAAGTTTTTATTGCTAAATGCTGAATTATTGAAGCCAAGAAGTTAAAATACACAATACAAGAAGTTTATATTGATCATAAAGATGTAAAAATGCTGAAGAATAAAAAAGGATTAAAAGTAAAAAACTTAAAAACCCAAAAAGTCAAATTTCAAAACAAACACGTTCCTCTGCTTTCACACCTTCGTCTCTCTTCATCATCCTCGTGTGCTGAAATGTGTTAAACAATCTTCAGTGCAAATATGCAGAACACATATTTACTGAACACCTGAACTCATCAACATGTCCGCAGTCGCCTGTTTGACGTTCACCTTCGTATTTGTGTTTTTTCCTCCAGTGTCCGACGCACATTCAGCCTTTTTTAGCTAACAGTGACTGTAGACAGGAAAGAGCAAATTACTGCATCCGAGTCGATGAAAATGACGCTCGTTTGTGTTGTTAACTGGATGAACTGCTGTTTTTTTGTCACTTCCTTTCAGACTGCAGTCAACCCGCCTGAGAAACATCTGAGCAGCACAAACCAAACTCTGTGCAATTTCCTGAGCATTTTAGAAAATCACAAACTTACTTTGTGTTTAGCAATTGAATGTTTATCTCCTTACGTTTTGGACTGTACAAATATGTCTTTCTCAGAGAACATTAAATACTTTTTCTATGTTTTCTTTTTAGAAACTTTTAGACTTTCTAAAAATGGTCACAATCAACGTTGAAGGAAAAACAAGCTTTCGTAAAAAGAGTAAAATGTAAACCGGCCTCAAACAGATCTCACAATGACGTCAGTAAGTGAGCATTCATCTTCTTATTTTATGGTCTAACTGTTGCTTTCACTTCCTTCTCGGTCCTGCGAGGCGTTTCATTCAAATTTCACGTCATTAATTCGATGCTTTGATGCTTGAAAAAAGTACAATTTGAGTGTTAATGTTTGTTTTTTTTGTCTGCTTTGTTCTCGGCTTTTAAAACAAACTCAGAATAACTCAGTCTCACAGGAACATTGATGAAGACGTGACCCTGTCTCTAACTCTGCTCTCTATCTTCAGGCTGGTAGAACTTCCTGAGGCCTGCCTGGGAGACTAAATTCAGGGAGAAGTCAGCACGTGCTGATCTGTCCTGCTCGAGCTGCAGGTCTTCACTCGTTGTGGTCTCACCTGGTCCTGCATGTCTTTGATGCGGACGTTGAAGACGTCAAAGTTGTGAGCCTCCGGAGCGGTCCGGCTCTCCAGGAAGTTTCTGATCTTCAGCTCCAGCTCGGCGTTGGCCTTCTCCAGGCTGCGCACCTTGTCCAGGTAGGTGGCCAGGCGGTCGTTGAGGTTCTGCATGGTGCTCTTCTCGCTGGCGGAGATGTCGATGGCGTCGGCCAGGTCGAAGGCTCCGGAGGAGGTGAAGGAGGCCTTGGAGACGCGGACTCCGGACCCTCCGGCTCCTCCGTACACGCTGCCGGCCCTCATGCTGCCGAGCCGTTGGGAGGACGAGGACGCGATGGGACCCACGATCATGGAGCTCCTCATGGGGGAGGACACGTAGCTGCTGCGGGTGGAGAAGGAGGTCATGGCTGAAGGACTGAGCTCTGAGTGGAGAGTGAAGAACTGCTGGGACGTCGCCTCCTTTTATAGCTCAAAGTGAAGCTGGGGGAGAGGAGGCAGTCGGTCAGGTTGAGATGCCACACATGCTGGGAGAGTCGGCGTGTGGCCCCGGGGCCGCAGAGGAAACCGGTCTGAGCTGAGCGGGTTGAGGTCCTGCAGGTCTGGTGGGTTCACGGCCGACGGAGAAAGTCTCAGCGCTCTCTCTGCTCGCAGACCATCAGGTGAGGATCAGGGGCCTCCGGGCGACGCCTCAGAGGGGCCCCGCAGCTGCTTGTACAGGCTCCTTCACCCGACGGGTCGGTCCCGTCAGTCCCCACGGAGCCCCGAGGACCAGACATCCGGTCAGACCTGAAAGGCCTCCCAGAGACACTCATCATTGACAGACAGCAGGAGTTTGAGGCGGTTGAAAAAGTGAAGGATCAAATGTTGTTTTGCGGCTCGAGAACATTCTGCTGCTTCAGGCTGTCAGCAGAAGCAAAGAGGATTTTTCCATTTATAGTCCTGAAGAGGCGAAAGTGTCCAGAGTTCAGCGAGAAAACAGCAAAGAGCAGAGAAACGTCTGGAACAGGCATCATGTTATGCTGCTCAGTGAGGCTCTGAACCCATGATGGAAGCCCGGCCTCAGAGGAGCACCAGTGTCAATCAAAAGAAAGAAAGATGTGAGAAGCTGAAACTGTGAAATGTTTCCGGCCATTTTGCTTTAAAAGTGACTTAAAGTGTTACATTTTTTACAGTGTGCCATGTTTAAAAATCTTCATGTTTTTTATTGTAACTTTTATTCGTCAGACGACGTCGAGGACGCGTCCCACCACAGAAATACTTCAGCGCAATACTTGAGTAAATGTACTTGGTGACATTCCAGCTGTGATGAGAAGCAGGAAGCTGACAGCTGTGCCGTGTGGTCCTGGTCCTGGTGTGGATCTGGATCTGCACAGGTCCTCGATCAGGCCTGTTTGGGATGCTTTCTGTCTAAATTAAACTGTTTTTCAGGCATCATAAACGGCTGAAAGACCTGTGAACGTCTCACTGTTCGAATGCCGTCGGTGGAGCCCCCCCCCCCCCGATTCCCACCCCAGCATTTGATCTTCACCTGCTGTCAGGGGATCACAAACGAAGAACGATGAAGAACGCCCTCCTGTGGCAGAGGTGAGGAGCTGCAGCGTCAGAGACCTGCTGCCATCGCTGTTCGCCTTAATGAGGTTTGTCCAGCTGGAGACTACAGTTCCCAGCATCCCTTGGTGTGGTCACATGGTCAGTGAAGCTTTGCCTCCTGTGACGCTGATTATTTACAAGTCCTGTGATTTTATTTTGGCGGTGCATGTTCCCACATTGCAGTGAGCATCAGGGAGCGTGAGGCCTTCAGGGGCCTCTGGAGGTTCAGACTCTGGTTTGAACTTTAACTCCTTTTGTTGGTTAAAACTAATTCAGATAAAACTTTATCGATCACACACCGGGGACAAGAATGAAAGAGAGACATTGATAAAGACCAAAGAGACAGTGAAGAGGGTCCAGAGGAAGAAGAGACGATAGAATGGACAGGAAACGGTCAAAGACCGCTGCCAGACTGCAGAGTCAAAACACGACTGAGGCTCTGCGTGACCTTTGACCTCCCTGAATTCAATGACTTTGTCATCGCGTGCAATGACAGAATGTTTCCACACACTGAAAAGCTGCGATCAGGTGTGAGCAGGTACGTTAAGAAGGAAGGACAGAAGGACAGAAGGACAGCAGCAAAGCTGGACACACACTCGGTCTTATACCTGCCGCGCAGCGTGATTGGATGTTAATCCTTGATGCAGCGCACCTGTGTGGAGGCATTTCTCCACTCAGTGTCTCACCTGGCCGTGTGTATACATGCATGTGTATTTATACTGCGTGCGTATTTATACTGTGTGTGTGTGTGTGTGTGTGTGTGTGTGTGTGTGTGTGTGTGTGTGTGAACACAACAGACATGAAGTTACTGTGAATATTTAGACTGTAGTTTTATTTTTACTTCTCAATATTGCAGATACTCATATACTGTGTGGTTTAAGAAGTACTCAGATTGTTAAAGTACTTATACCACACTCTACAGTAAAATACCAAAAGTAAAAGTACTCTTTGTGCAGAACACTAAAAATTCTCTGACTGGATTAAAATGAGTGATTCATGTGTTCATCACTGTCATGATGTCTGAACCTAAAGCTTTGAAGGAAATGTAGGAATGTCATAAAAATACAGCATTTGACTCTGAAATGGCTTGCAGTACAATATGAAGTAGCAGAAAATGGAAATACTCATTTAAAGTAGAAGTATGTCAAAACTGTACTTAAGTGTAGTCGAGTAAATGTATTTAGTTACTTTTCATCACAGGAGACATTTTACTGCAACGTACTTTTACTTTGATACTTTGATGAAGTAGAATTTGGGATGCAGAACTTTCAGAGTATTTCACTGTTGTACTTTTACTTCACTAAAGGATCAGAATACTTTTTCCAGCTCTGCAGCTGTGAAGATATCAGTGTCCCCTGCCTGTCCTCCTGTCTGTCCCTCTGTCCTCCTGTCTGTCCCAGATTCACTCCACAAAACGGAAGTCTGCCAGGCCACTAGGGGGCCTCGACCTGAGGGGTGGACCGGTCCGTAGGACCAGACCATAGAGATATAAAAAGTAGACGCCGCATCGACCGCTGCTGCCTGTCGGCGCTGGCGAGCCGTGGGGCCGCCATCTTGGACCGGTCACCTGCTCCGCTCAGTGCTGTTTGGCAGGCAAAGTGTCAGCGCATTTAATCCGTCGTAACTCTGAACACCAAACTGATTTTCACACGTTTTTTTGCTGCAAACGTCATACATGTAGCTCTGATACAGGACAAATGCTTTGGCGTATTCTTTGGCGTGTTCAGGCGGGTGGTTAGCGGGATGCTAAGCAGTTAGCAGACGTGCAGAGACAAACTCAGTGTGTCCCTCAAACAGGACAAAGGGACAAAGCAAAGCAGCAGAAGAAGTTTCACCGCTGACGAGGTCAAAGCTAACGAGCTGATTTCATGGTTTCACGCCTCGTTTTCACTCATTATGAAGTGAATGTTGAGTGTAATGGATTTAGAACAACGGCAGCACCAGCGTTTAGACGGATCCCTGAAAGCTCGCAGTCAGCGTTTCCACCTGCTCTCATGTCTCCGTTACAGATCAAATGAATGAATGAATCTTTTCTGCTCATGTTTTCACCTGCTCCCCCTCACACTCTGTCACTCCTCCATTTAATCGTGTGACGGTTTGCCCTCAGCGCCTCGGTCTGGACCTCCCCTGAAGAACCATGCCGGGACTCTGGATCATGCTGCGTTTGAGCGCTGTGGATCTCAGCTTCCTCCACAGTGAGTCAAAGTGATTTAAAGTGCTGAAAATCAGCTGAAGAACGTGACGACGCTGCTGCAGACGTCTGAGCGTCCTGTCTCGAAGTGTCTTCTTACATACGAGAGCTGAAATGACTGAACGTCCCCCAGAGACAGACTTCAACGCTGCGTTCTGTAAGACGGCACAGAAGCTTTGCAGCGTTTATTCTTATTGTTACGAACGAAGTTCCTGCGCCTGACTCGTCATGTAAGAGCAGCCAGTCTGACTTCATGCTTCGTGCAGTGAGCGCTGACGATCCGTCATCTCCTCGGTGAAGGTGTCACTCTGCAGAAGTTTACTGTGCTTTGTGTACACCTGACACTCCTGAACACAGTAAATCATTGTTTTGGCAGGCGAGGCGACCTGGGTTAACCTGAAAAAAGACTGGCTGGGCCTGCACAGGTGGGTCAGAGTCAGATGTTCAGGTGAGTGCTGTCATTGTGTCACCGAGCAGAGAAAGTCATGCCTTACATTGGCAGCAAACCATGAAGGCTCAGAGGTCGGCTTCAGGGTGTAGAAACAGGTTTGCTCACAGAAGAGATTTGAGATTGACTAATTGCTGGAAACAAAAGCGTTGGCAGCGGTTTGCCTGGTATGTGATTTACCCTCCCGCAGTGAAATGAGGATTGTTTGCGGTGTTGTTGTATCAGGGCGTGATCGAGTGCTTGAGCCCGCTGATGACAGATGGGACGCCGTGAACAGGGCGTGGATCAGGCGGCGATGGGCTCAAGAGTTCAACGGCTCAAACAGTTCATTAATGCAGAAAACAGATGAAATGCAAACAGCACTGATGTCTCCAGCCTGCTGAGTTCAGGTCAGGACAAACGTCCGTCCCAACCTGAGACCTGGAAACGTCCTCTTTGCCAGCACTCAGCTCGCTCTGCTGGACGTCTGTCTGCAGTCATGTTCTCTGTTTTCAAGGAAGCTCCTGAAAATCAACCAGTGAAATGAAGTGTAACGAGCTGCACTGAGCTCTTCCAGCTATACGTTACACCCTGAGCTCTAGCCGCCATGCTAGCGTTAGCAGCCACGGCGCTCCCTCGGCCGACCGTCTGCTCGCCGTCGTTCACTCTTCATTCAGTTTCATATCCAACTTTAAGTTATTTCCAGAAGACCTTCGAGGACTTTGTTGTGCAATCAAGCGATGCCATCTGATCTGAGGCCTCCAAACTCTTTCAAAGACACTTAAATTCCCATCAAGCTGCAAATATCCTGAAATTCTGGAAACACGAGCTCGCTGACGGTTCCAACCTGCTCTGTTAGAGAAAGGGTTGATTTAACAGGGCGGGGGTCCACATGCTGACTGCCAGCTGAACCCCGCTGACACCGAGGATGATCTGCCTGTGAGCATTACCCCCGACCCCCGACCCCCGACCCCCCGACCCCTGTTGGTGCAGCCCGGCCCGGACGCCGAGCAGCAGCTGATCCTGACCTTCATCTAATCTGAGCCCAGCTGGCCTCTGGCTGCAAATCACTGTCCATTAAAGACATTAAAGTTATCAGGACTAACTTTGATTTCATGTCCTTATCGAAGCAAAGCAGCCGCTGATGTGAATAATGTTTACAGTGCAAACACTCTTTCAGCGCGCTGCCTCCTCCTATCGAACGGTGTTGGTTAATATTAAACCAAAACACACAACTTCTGCCCGCTGCTGATGTGAACTGAGCCGATTTTCTTTTCTGACTCTTCCTCACACCAACGAGTGAAGAACGTCTGTCGGATTCATTGTTTTATTTCCAAAATGTTTGTAGGTATGAACAAATCTACAGCATCAATCTTCCCACTTTCACGAACTGTGTGATGTCATCAGGAAGGAGGTGACGAGAACGTAAACAAACATGGCGTCTGATGCGGTCTGTGTGATCCTGGCTGGTTTGTGCTTCCCCTCAGCCCGTCTGTCGGATCCATGTCACGCACCCTGAACGCAGCACGCGCTGTTGGCACACAGATGAGTCGTCACTACATGTTTCTTAAAGCAGACGTTTGATGGCCGCTTCTGTTTTAAAGTCAGGGAGCGACGCGTCACAAAGAGCTGCTGAACTCATGCTGAGTCCAACAGGACTCACTCATTCATCCCGTAGATCCATGAATAAAGTAAAGTGACATCATGTGTTCGCTGGTGTCTTTCTAGCAGGATCATCTGTGCAGGTTTTGTCTCGTGGACAGACGCAGACAGACACTGATCTGGTCTTTGAGTTTCTCTGTTTGTGACGGTGGAAACTTTTCCTCCTTTACGCTGATCTGACAGTCACGAGCTGCAGCGGGGGACAGCATTGGTGAGGACACGTCCTGGAGTGGACCAGTCTTCAGGTGACGAAGGAAAAGAGCTGACACTGAGTGAGGCGCTGACTGAAGGAGTCATTCGCCTCAAACCGTCACAGCTCATTAATTGTGATTTTCAGTATTAAACTCTTGTAGAAACAGGTGAAACACGCCCTGCTCGCCTCCGGCTGCTCTGCTTAACCTTTCGCTGAATCACAAAGTCTCTGCAGGGAAATTATCTCTGTTGCGCAAGAACGGGCGAAATCAAAATGTCACACATGTCCGTCGTTCAGCGGCCGTCAGACTCAGCGTGGACTCATCACGGGTGGGACGGGGACGCGTGGACGAATCCAGCGGCTTCATCACGTCGACTCTTAATCCCTGTTCAGCCTCGGCCGGTTTAACAGGGAGTCGTCTGGATTACATGAGAAGAGAAAGACCTTTTCAACGTTTAACTGCTCTCAGCCAGCGTCACGTGTCCGGCCTGATGCCAGGACAGGGCTGACTCGACCGTTTGAGTTTCAGGCGTCCAGAAGTGTCCACCGATGGTCCACGCTGTCCCACTGAAGGACAGAAGGAGTGAAAAGACCCCAGAGAGGAAACAAGTTTTATTTTTCCACCACACAAAGTTCACTTTCTCAGTTCTTTTCTACGTGCTTAAAAAAAGAGGTTTGTGACAAAAACTTCAGATGATGATGAAATAAAAGTAGAAACCAAAGACGCAGGGACAGAATTGACATACAGTCGGTGAAAGACAGTGTAAAGACAATATATTTAATGTTTGTCTCACTAATCGAAATAAGACGGAGAATAAACCCACGTGATAAAAGTAAAATGAGATGAAAGTGGGTGAAGCTAACAGTCAGAGCTGAGCCTCAGAGGACACCGTAACCTCGCCGTGTCGGAGCCTGAGGCTGCCCAGAGGACACCCTGTCTCTGTGCTCGGTCGTCTCGCAGGTTCCACAGTGGCTGAATCTGGATTGTGGACTTCAGATGCGTCTCCTGCCTGACATCCACTGCTGCTACTGTTACTGTGACCGCATGTCTGTCTGTCTGTCTGTCTGTCTGTCTGTCTGTCTGTCTGTCTGTCTGTCTGTCTGTCTGTCTCTCTGTGTCTGTCTGTCTGTCTGTCTGTCTGTCTGTCTGTCTGTCTGTCTGTCTGTCTGTCTCTCTGTGTCTGTCTCTGCCTGTCTGTCTGTCTGTCTGTCTGTCTGTCTGTCTGTCTGTCTGTCTGTCTGTCTGTCTGTCTGTCTGTCTGTCTCTGTCTCTGTCTGTCTGTCTGTCTGTCTGTCTGTCTGTCTGTCTGTCTCTGTCTCTGTCTCTGTCTGTCTCTCTGTCTGCATGTCTGTCTGTCTCTGTCTGTCTGTCTCTCTCTCTGTGTCTGTCTGTCTGCATGTCTGTCTGTCTGTCTGTCTGTCTCTCTCTCTCTCTGTCTCTCTCTCCCTCTCTTGCTCTTCCTCTCTCACCCAGCCGGTGGAGGCAGATGTCCGTCCACCCTGATCCTGGTTCAGTCTGAGGTTTCTGCCTGTTAAAGGAAGTTTGTCCTCTCCACAGTGCTGCTCATGGGGGAACTGTTGGTTCTCTGTAGATAAAGAGCTCAGTCTGTAGCAGCTCTGTATGGAAAGCGTCCTGAGACAACTTCTGTTGTGATTTGGCGCTGTACAAATAAAGTTGAATTGAATTGAATGAACAGCCCGGGTTAAAGACACACACCGCTGAGCGTTACAGGAAGGTGAGCAACATAAGAAGAAGAAAACCCTCCGAAGAGCCGTAAGAGAACGACGTTAGAGCGCAAAGAAAGCATGAAATCAGTGAGTGCAGAGCTGCTTCCTGACGTCTGCAGGCGCTTTGTTCAGACTCGCTGGGACGAGCTCGACACAGGTGAACAGGTTCACAGGTAACAGGTGAGATGTTGACCAGGTGTGAAGGCTCAGTGGATCACAGAGAGACAAACACTTCTGAAATGTGCCGTTTCATCAGACACCAACACCAACATGAACGTTCATTCCACTACGACACAAACTGACCTCCACGTCCAGCTGCTCCACCTGCAGGCCGTCTGTGAGCAGCTGGTCTGTGAGCAGCTGGTCTGTGATCAGCTGGTCTGTGATCAGCTGGTCTGTGAGCAGCTGGTCTGTGAGCAGGCCGTCTGTGATCAGGCCGTCTGTGAGCAGCTGGTCTGTGAGCAGCTGGTCTGTGATCAGCTGGTCTGTGATCAGCTGGTCTGTGAGCAGCTGGTCTGTGAGCAGGCCGTCTGTGATCAGGCCGTCTGTGAGCAGCTGGTCTGTGATCAGCTGGTCTGTGAGCAGGCCGTCTGTGATCAGGCCGTCTGTGAGCAGCTGGTCTGTGAGCAGCTGGTCTGTGAGCAGCTGGTCTGTGAGCAGCTGGTCTGTGATCAGCTGGTCTGTGATCAGCTGGTCTGTGAGCAGCTGGTCTGTGAGCAGCTGGTCTGTGATCAGCTGGTCTGTGAGCAGGCCGTCTGTGATCAGGCCGTCTGTGAGCAGCTGGTCTGTGAGCAGCTGGTCTGTGATCAGCTCGTCTGTCACCCAAACAGCTGAAAAGCAAAGAGTTTGTGCACAGACTCGTCCTCCAGCGTCTCCACATGACCGCAGCTTGTCTTGAACCTTCGGTGGCTTCTGGCTTGGAGGAGTTTTGTCTTCATGGACGAATCGCAGGTTTCACGTTTGGTTGAAGGACACCTGACTGCACACAGACCCTGAAGAGACTTGATGAATCATTACTGAGCGATGCTTCAGGCAGCCGTCTGTCCTGATCGGTCATTCTGCACACTGAGCATGTCCTTCATGCTCACTCTGCTCTGCACTGCGTCGTCTCGCTCTGTGCTGTCCCTCTTCATCCTGCTCTGTCCACTCTGTGGACCTGCCTCATCAAAGCGCCTTCATGTCTGAACTTTGACTAAAATCAGAATTAAAATATCTCCGCTATGTGCAGAAGTTCCAGAAGTTGAGAGTTTTAGAAACACTTTTTATGAAGTAGTTCAAGTTTGTTTTCTTGTCTCATTGTTCTGACATGTCCACATGTCCTGGAAGACTTAAATGTCCTGGACAAACGTCCACACGTCAACGTTCGTCCTCTGAAGGTTTGTTTCTGCTCAGAAAAAGTGTCTGAAGACGTGATGGAAAAGAGAGATTATTAACTCGTCAGCGTCACCTCAGCCACCTGACTCCCTGCACAGAAACAGATTTAACATCGTAAACACACAAACAAAGTAAAGCTCATCAAACGCTCAGGCTCCATCAGCAGCTCTGAGCTCTGCTGTTTGTGGTCTGTTTTCATGCTTTGTGTTGTTCTGTGTGTGTGTGTGTGTGTGTGTGTGTGTGTGCGTGTGTGTGTGTGTGTGTGTGTGTGTGTGTGTGCATGTGTGTGTGTGTGTGCATGTGTGTGTGTGTGTGCATGTTCATGCTGTTAATGTGGAAGCTGTAGACTTTATTTTAAAATCCTGGATGTGGAAATCAACAGTTTTTGTGCAAATGATGCAAACTGCAAAACGCTGACAGTCGCCAGACTTTCTTCTTGGATTCTTCATTGTTCCTCTGAAGCTGAGCTCCTGACTCAACCTTTAATTTAACGCACAAAGGAGCAATAAAGTGTCTTTGTTCGGTTACAGTTGCAGAGGATGAGCCATTCACAGGCTGCCTGTCACTCTATAATTACGCCAACGCCCACAGTCGTTCCACTGGAGCTGACATTTCACTGACACCGTGAAGCTTTCGCTGAGCTCCGGCTGCTGGCTGAACCTTCCCGCCTGTTTCGACAGCTTTGTTTACACAAGTCTCTGCTCGCTGGTTACGATCCAAAGGTCGCACGAAGCCCGCGGCTCTGAGGCCGCGCACCTCGGCATTAAGAGGCTGAAAGCAGCTTTGTCATGCAAGTGAGCAGGTTTGAAGGTTACGTCTTTCCCTGACCGCCCCCGCCGCGCCCAGGCCAGGCCTCCGGTGCACACACCTGTCTCCGCCTCACCTGCCGTCATGCTATTTGCAGAGTGATTGACGGCTCTCTGGCTGCAGGAGGTTTAAATAGGAGGCGGAGGACTGCAGCTCCTCACTCTCCTCTGTGTCGCCTCCAGCCACAGCAGACAGACAGCATCCATCATGACCTCCTTCTCTCGCTCTTCCTCCAGGTCGATGAAGACCTCCATGCAGAGCTCTGGCGGCTCCAGCGGCTCCGTGGTCGGCGTCGGTACTGGTGGTGGCGGACGCATATGCTCCACCAGGGCTCTCAGCATGTACGGAGGAGCCGTAGGCGGAGGAGTCCGCATCTCCTCCTCCTCCATCGGAGGCGGTTGCTTCGGGAGCGGCGGAAGCTATGGTGGAGGTTATGGTGGAGGCTATGGTGGAGGCTACGGAGGAGGCCACTCATCCTCCTTCAGCTTCAGCAGCTCCGGCTTTGATGACTGCCTCATCGGCAACGAGAAGTTCACCATGCAGAACCTGAACGACCGCCTGGCCTCCTACCTGGTCAAGGTGCGCACCCTGGAGAAGGCCAACGCCGAGCTGGAGCTGAAGATCAGGCAGTATTTGGAGAGCAAGGTGGGCCCCGCCACCAGGGACTACACCCCCTTCTTCACCACCATCAGCGACATCACCATCAAGGTAAACCTCCTCCTCACAGCTGGGACTCAGGGCCAGAGCAATAAAGTTTTCCTTGAATGAATGAGCTCAAACCGGCAGCAGCCATGTTGACGAGCACGACACGTGCGAGTGACGTGCTGATGCAGAACGCTCCGTTTGTGTCCTGCAGATCCAGGAGGCCCTCAAGGTGAACGGAGCCATCCACCTGAGCATCGACAACGCCCGGCTGGCCGCCGACGACTTCAGGACCAAGTGAGTCCAAGCAGACACAGATCGGACCTGATCAGATCTGGTCAGACCTGATCACACCTGATCACGCCTGATCACACCTGATCACACCTGATCACACCTGATCACACCTGATCGGACCTGATCACGCCTGATCACACCTGATCACACCTGATCACACCTGATCGGACCTGATCACGCCTGATCACACCTGATCACACCTGATCACACCTGATCGGACCTGATCACGCCTGATCACACCTGATCACACCTGATCACACCTGATCACGCCTGATCACACCTGATCACACCTGATCGGACCTGATCGGACCTGATCACGCCTGATCACACCTGATCGGACCTGATCACACCTGATCACACCTGATCACACCTGATCACACCTGATCGCACCTGATCGCACCGTGTGATAAGCAGGTTTCAGTGAGGTTGCTTTTCACACACCTTCCAGCACACGAGTCGGTCAAACCACAACAACACGAGAACACGGATGCAGGTGGATAATCAAATACTTTACACTCAGGTGTGTCAGGTGTGGGTTGATGGACAGGTGAGAAGGCAGCACATCAGAGAGTGCAGAGCGACACGTTCATTCATGCAGCAGCCGAATGAATGAACGTGTGTTACTCAGCATGAAGCCTGAGCCGCTGCAGCTCAAAATGACAGGACACACTCTTTATACACTTCTTCAGAAAGCAACTGTAGTACTGCTACTGCAAGCAGCAGCTGCAGCAGTACTTCAGGCCTCAGGTGAGCTCTTGTTCTTCTCTGTGGCCGCTGACTTTCACGCTCACCCTCCTCATCTTCCTCTCCTGCAGGTATGAGAACGAGCTGGCCATGCGCATGTCGGTGGAGGCCGACATCGCCGGTCTGAGGAGGGTCCTGGATGAACTGAACATGGCCAAGACAGACCTGAGCGTGCAGATCGAGAGCCTGAAGGAGGAGCTGATGTTCCTCAAGAAGAACCACCAGGAGGTCAGCGAGCACCAGAAACCGCCAACCGCGTCATTTATCAGCAGATCGCTCTGAAAAACAAACTGAGACGTTAGATTCTGATCAACCAGAAACAGCAAAGTTATAGTTTCAGCCACAGATCAGATTCAGGTGTGACGGCAGGATTCGACCCAACGCCTGCAGTGAAGTCTGAGCTCAGCGGCTTTCATTCAGCAGCCTCTAGTGGCCATGCTGCTCATTACACCAACGTCCTCCCACTCACACTCACACACACACACACACACACACACACACACACACACACACACACACACACACACACGCACACTCACACACACACACACACAGCTGTTTATTCTCCTCCTGCAGCTGATCAAATGTCTCGCTCTGAAATGTTGAAGTGAAAATGATTTGACGTGAGAGCGGCGGCTCCTCCTCGCTCAGCTCACCTTCGTCTTCGTCTGGTTTCTGTTCGCGTGCAGGAGCTGCTGGCGCTGCGCGCTCAGATGAGCGGCCAGGTGAACGTGCAGGTGGACGCCGCTCCAGGAGAGGACCTCACCAAGATCCTGGCAGAGATCAGAGAACACTACGAGGCCATCGCCGCCAAGAACCACAAAGACCTGGAGGCCTGGTTCCACGCCAAGGTAAGGCTGTGACATCACTTCCCGTGGAGCCGCAGATCCCCCGCGTGTGTGTTCAGGTGCAGACTGGACCCGTGTGTGTGTGTGTGTCCTGCAGACGGAGGCCCTGAACACAGAGGTGGTGACGCAGACGGTCACGCTGCAGACGTCCAGGACAGAGATCACAGAGGTCAAACGGACGCTGCAGGCGCTGCAGATCGAGCTGCAGTCGCTGCTGGGCATGGTGAGTGTCAGCGCCACGCACGGCACGAGTACTACTGCTACCACAGCGTGGAAGTACTCAGGACAAGCTCTGCATTCATACAAGTACCATGAAAACAGACGGAAAGTACCAAAAGTGAAAGTACTCATCATGCAGAATAACGTGTATCACTGGAGTCTGATTACTGACGCATTCATGTGTTCAGCAGTCGACCTTTACCCATAATACTTGATGTTCATAGTACTTCATAGTACTTCCTGATACCTCCTGTAAAACGGGTGAAGTCTGAGAGCAGCTGTGATGTATTCGCTGTCCGTTCGTTGCAGAAAGCGTCTCTGGAGGCGAGTCTGGTGGAGACGCAGAGCCGCTACGCCACGCAGCTGTGCGGGTTCCAGATGCAGGTGAGACGCTCCCACCTGTCCGACTGACAGGAAGCGCCGCTGAACGATGTCGTTCTCTGCGCAGACGCTAACCTGAGAGCCTTCCTCTCCTGCAGGTGACCATGCTGGAGGAGCAGCTGGTGCAGCTGAGGGCCGACCTGGAGCGCCAGCAGCAGGAGTACCAGATGCTGCTGGACATCAAGACCCGGCTGGAGATGGAGATCGCCGAGTACAGGAGGCTGCTGGACGGAGGGGCCAGCGGCAGGTGAGGCTCAGGTGTTCAAGTCACACCTGGGGAGCCAGGCAGGCAGGAAGTGAACAGTCAGTAATCAGTAAATATTTGAGTTTGTTGAGTAGTGAAGTATTTGTCAGCTGAGAGTACTCCTGCAGCGCGGAGAAGTTCCTTGAAGTACTGACGTTAAACTTCAACCATAACAAAATGTGAGTGTTCAGGATGTTCACTTTACAGCCAATCAGAGAAGCTGCTGGTCTGACTCATCTCTTTTCTGATTGGTCGACAGCATCACCAGCTCCTCCTCCTCGAGCACCTCGACCAAGCGGACGGTGACAGTGGTGGAGCAGGTGGTTGATGGGAGGGTGATCTCCTCCTCCTCCTCCGCCTCCTCCTCCGCCTTCCGCTGAGCTGCAGCAGAGCGTGACGACAAGTCATCGTCTTCATCCTCTTCATCCTCTTCATCCTCATTCAGTGATGCTCACCTGAGAATCTGTCAGAACACAAATAAAACAAGAATCCCAGCAGCTCTGCGTCTGTTGACTGTCTGTTACCTGCACTCAAGCTCTGAATAAACTTTATCGACAGAAAACACGAGAACAGCGAGACAAACAGCAGCAAGGTGTACAGATTGAAGTATTTATACAAGATCAGAGGAAAAATACTCTGAAAATTACAATTCACACTGACATAAAAGAAACTGAAAGATGAAAAATATAAAGATGTAAAAGAAGGGTCAGACCCTGGTCCAGACTCAGACCCTGGTCCAGACTCAGACCCTGGTCCAGACTCAGAACCTGGTCCAGACTCAGACCCTGGTCCAGACTCAGAACCTGGTCCAGACTCAGACCCTGGTCCAGACTCAGAACCTGGTCCAGACTCAGAACCTGGTCCAGACAGATCCAGACTGTGTCTCATGTGTCTGTTGTCCTCTTGTCTCTGGTCTCTTTAGATCATTGTCCCCTTAAACTGTCAGATTCATGTAGTTGAGTAAAAACTACAATATTTCCCTCGGAGATGAACACAAGTACAAGTACTTCAACTTTGTACTTGACGACAGTACTTGAGTAAATGTCAGAACGCTGTAAATAAAGTCAGTTCAGATGTCAGATCTGTGTCCTCGGCGACTTTAAATGACCTGTGGACGTTTTCACTGACATGAAGCTGCTCCTTGAAGGCGCTGCTGCCCCCTGCTGGCCGTCCTCACACATCACCTCATGTCTGAGCGCCCTGACCTTCACTTATTGAACACGCATCAGAAATCAATCGTCCGTTTTCTCTAGAAGAAGTCATTATTTTTGCACATCTCCATTTCTTACAGTGGAGTAGATGTTTTCATGTTTGTTGTTTGTGTCCAGATTTAGTTTATGATGTTTTTGTTTCTCTGTGCTGATGAATGAGTGAATGAATGAAACACAGAAACTGACTTGGTTGTTAAATTTCACAGCAGTGAATCCAGTCCAACTGAAACTTATAAAATGAACTTGTGCCCTGCAGGAGAGACGCTGATTGGCTACAGGAGCCCGGAGGAGTCACACCACAGTGACAAACTGGAATGAGCGAGCCTGAACGACAGTGTTGACATGAATTCCCACAGTTAAAGCTGTCACTCGGTCCCATAAATAAATAATGAATAAAACCAGTTTGTGCACACACACACACACACACACACACACACACACACACACACACACACACACACACACACACACACACACACACATACACTCCCTTGCTGAGACACCAGCATCTGAAGACAGACGCACGTGTCCCATCGGTGTGTCTCTGCAGTTTCTGCATCTTAAACCTATAAATCATCCTCCGGCGGCGGCGGTGGCGGCGGCGGTGGCGGCGGCGGCGGCGGCGGCGGCGGCTTCGTGGACCTTCAGGCTCTCTGTGATTTCACTGCTTCTCGTTGAATTTTCTGTTCAAACAGCTGAGAGAGAACGAGAAAATCCAAAATGAAAATGTCGTCAGCGTGTCGTGACGGGAAATGAGGGATTTAAACTCTCCATGTTGTCGGTTGTTGGTCGCTGGGGTTGTGTGTAATGCTGAGCAGTGATTGGTTGTTGGGGCCTCCAGCGGGTGGGTGATTCGCGCCTGACAGTTACTGTTTCATGACTCTTCAGCCCCTCCCCCGCTCCAGGCGACCTGCCACACCTCCTGAAGGAACTTCGACATAAATCTGTAGGTTTACGATCTGAAAGAGGCGCCGGCAGCGACACTGATGGTGGTAACACACTGCGTACCTGTGCGTACCTGTGTCAGGTACAGTATGTCAGACAGCGGGCAGGTGGCGTCACTGCGACAAACAAACTGTTAAATGTCGCTTCACCACAATAAAGCAGGAGAAGCAGGTCAGCTGCTGGTCTCCAGGTTCCTCCTTCAGCTCTCCTTCGTGGAAGGTGAAGCTTGAGCCGTTTAGGTTCACAGTGACGCTGCTGGTTCCTCGGCTCATTGGTCGATGGCTTCAACACGTGCTGAGGCCTTTCTGGTCAAACGGCCACCTCCGTGTGGTCCAGCGTCACGCGTGTCGAGGCAGCTGAGGGTCAAATGTCGCCGTGTCTGGCGCAGTTCAGGGACGATGTGAAGTTTAAGGTTTGGATTCCTCGCCGTCGTCTCCTGTCGCTCGCGGAGAAAGTGAGGAGTTAATCCTTGTTGTTGCCGTTGATTGGCAGGTGGTTTAGTCTCAGGCTGAGGTGTGGTCGCAGTTTGAAACCACCAGAAAAGAGCCTGAAGCCAGGAACAGCCGTGAATGCCTGATCCACCCAGAATCTACTGTATCTTACAGCCCTTGAGCAAGGCTCTGAACTCAGGATGGTCCCAGCCAGACTGAAACATGTTGAGTCAAACTGTTCAGGGTCCAGGTCCAGGTTCCACGCTGACCCTGAAGTGACCCTTTCATCACCCGACGGCACTGAGACGGACAAACCACACCTACGAGGTCTCGACGGGATGCTGTGACCTTTGTTCAGCAGCTGCAGCTGCACCTGGGTTTAAGGCTAATTAGCACATTGGTCATGTTAGCATGCTGATGGTAACGTTTGCACAAAGCTGCCATATTTAATGTTTTCAATAAAGGTTTTTATCAGAAACATGGAAATAAATAAGCTGTTTGTGATCTGAGTGAAGCTCTTCATCATCTGTCGTCTGCACAGACGGCTTTTACAAATACTCCCAAAGGTCACATGACTGCCTCAAAAGGTGGACCAGAAGTGGACTACAGGGCCCAGTTTCCCTGGTGCCTCCAGGACCAGGATCAGGACCATCCTGCTGAGAGTTTGTCACAGCCTTCACAAAAACCAGAATGAAAGCTGCTCGAGGGTCACGAGCTGCACTTTCACACTGTTTCGGGATCAGTTCATGTCCGTTTGCTCACAGCTCACAGGTTAAAGCGAGGAGCTCCAGCCGTGGTCACTGAGCGAAATGGAACTGAGCCGCTCTTCTGTTTGTTTGTACCTCCAGGTTTTGCTGATCTGGATCTGGATCCTGCAGAGTCTGAATGCACTTTAACTCATTTTGAGTTTGATGAGTGTAATGGAGGGAAACTACGATCAAACTGCTCTCAGGATAAAAACGAGGCCTTTGCCTCCAGCAGAAATGATATCTGAAGACTAAAGATCTGTTTGCTTTCAGGCCTCCTGCTGCTGACGTGCCACTAAAACAATGTGACAAAACCTTCCAGTCAAGTGGAAATGAAAGCCAGGCGGCAGAAAGCCGAGATTATAGCTGCAGGTATAAAAAGTTCATATATGAGCTTTTAATAAGACCCGAATTCCTGCCGTCAGTCATGCATGCAGAGACACATGCACCTACAAATCACTCCATGGGCAGGTAAGTGGCTGCAGGGCTGCAGCTCCTACATGTGACAGCAGATCGCGGCCCATCAATCAGATGCAGCTCGTTTCATTCCTCAGATCGGCGGTGACTCTGAGAGGATTAGCTGTCAGCGCCTGAGTCAGTGTTTGTTTGGTGGAATTAAGACTCTGAAGTGCGTCCTGTTTTGATTTCACACAGTGTGAAACAGAGCAGCAGAGCTTCAGCCCCTCAGATCCTCGTTAACCCTTCGCTCACTCCGCAGAGGTGCGTTTCCTGTCCGATGGAGGACAAAGTCAGAGGACGTCAGCCCGTCTCTGAGTCTGCCCATGGCTGTCCACAGACTGTTTGATGTTGAGGAAAGTGGTTTTTAATCGTTGTCTGCTGTCATGTGTTTTCATGCAAACAGCATTTTTAAAAACTCCGGCCAAAGTGGAGATTTCTGAAAACGCTGGTCAACTGCGTTAAACGGCGTTTTAGGTTCTGAAACGTCATGCGACTGAAAACTTCACGTCATGTGAGCGACCTTGTTTACGCTCGCGCCCATAGGTCTGGCATGATGCGCTCAACGGTGTGTTTATCCGGTTCATGTAAACAACAACATCGTTGAAAACAATGTTGTGTGCACGAGGTTATTTTTGAAAACGGAGGGCTGAAATATCCGTTTTCCACATTACTCCGCTGCGTGTAAACGTAGGGTTAATTGTTGACGCGTTGTCCAGCTCAGTCTGTCTCAGAGGTGAACTGACTCCGCCTCTCTGGGACAGAGCCAATCACCTCTTCTCTGTCCAAACGTTAGAAACGTGTTGCTGCTTCCAACATTTGATCTGATCTTTGTGCCGTTTTCAGAGAAAGATTTAACGATTTTCAGGGTTTTGTATCACTTCAGTTCAGACGCTGCTCTAACTTTGTGGATGTTTAGGTTTAGACTCAACTCAACAACAAATAAAACTTTATTATATCATCTACACAATGTTTCCAAAGCAATCGATCAATCGATCGATCGATGGAGGAAACGATCAGCTGATTGATCCAGAATGAAAACAATCATTAGTTTAAAAAACAGGAATGTCCTGCTGAGACCAGAGGACAGCAGACACAGGGGACACAATAATCTAAAGAGACCAGAGGACAGCAGACACAGGGGACACAATAATCTAAAGAGACCAGAGGACAGCAGACACAGGGGACACAATAATCTAAAGAGACCAGAGGACAGCAGACACAGGGGACACAATGATCTACAGAGACCAGAGGACAGCAGACACAGGGGACACAATGATCTACAGAGACCAGAGGACAGCAGACACAGGGGACACAATGATCTACAGAGACCAGAGGACAGCAGACACAGGGGACACAATGATCTACAGAGACCAGAGGACAGCAGACACAGGGGACACAATAATCTAAAGAGACCAGAGGACAGCAGACACAGGGGACACAATGATCTACAGAGACCAGAGGACAGCAGACACAGGGGACACCTGCAGTGAAGGCTGTGAGTACTTCCTGGCCGTCAGTGTTCTCAGGTCATGTAGTGTTTGGGTTCGTCCTGCTGATCGGGGACTTCGATCCTGTCCTCAGTTTGTATTTGGACGTTGTGAACTTGCTGCTGCACTCGTTGAAATCTGCAGCGACGTCCATGTTTTTTGCGCTGACTGTAAAGTTTGACTTTGGTGTGAAAATGGACGAAGTCGAAGCTGTTTTTTCTAATGTGACAGAAACTGAAACATCAAACATCAAACTGTTGTCAGCGGTTCTGGATCAGTTTGTCTCTGACGGATCTTCTCTAGTAGTGTTGGAGAGGCCTCCTCCTCTCTTTTGTGGGGTCCCTCAGGGGTCTCTCCTTGGTCCGCTCTTATTGGCTGTGAGTCCAGCATTGCAGGTGATGCTCACCTGTGTGTTCCTCTGACGTCTCCTGACCTGCAGCTGATCCAGACCTCAGCTGTCAGACCTTTACCTCGCTCTCAGAGAAGCGACTCGGCCTTCACATAAACCCACCACACATCACGGGAGACCCTCCGCAGTTACCATGGCAACACAACAGAGCCACTGCACCAGCCGGGGGCGTTTTCCCACAGAGCGCACCTACAGGATGCCGTCAGACAGGTGAGTGCTCGGTGCCAGGAGGCGTTTCAGTCAGCGCTGAGAGAAAAACTGCAGAGCCAGCACGAACCAGATACTCTGTTATATCACACAGCCTGGGGGGGGGGGGGCAGAAGTACGCCTACTCTGAAGTACAAGTACCTGCTGTGCTACAAAGTCACTACTCAAGTACTAGTATTTCCAATTAGTTTGCACATTCAGATTATTGATACAAACTACAATCAGCTGATTCTGGAGTAAAACAGAAGAACACATTCATTCTTCAATAAGCAGAATTCTGCAGAATGAGTACTTTTACTTTGGTGCATGAAGTTTATTCTAGTACTTTTAAATACATTTTTAATGCAGGACTTTTACTTCTGACAGAGTATTTCTACACTGAAGTAATACAACTTTTGCTTAGGTAATCAGAGTACTTTTGACTCCAAAACCCCTAAAAATGTAGTTCAAATATCAGTTGCAAAAGTACAGAAGTATTGCAGCTTCATGCAGTAGGAGTACTGGTTCTGCAGTAAAATGTCCCCCCATGTTGTGACTCGTCTCTGGACGTGTTGGTCCTGACTGGACAGAACAGGTGAAAACGCTCAAACTGGGTTCAACTTTGAACTGAATCTATAAATAAACTCGGAGCGGATTAAAGATGGCCTCTGACAGCCGACGCCGTGATGAACCCGGCAGCTTCACGGTCGACTCGTGTGGGAGGTTACAGCCGCTGGAGGATGGCAGTGACTGATGGGTCTCATGTTTGCAGCATTTCTGAGCTGCAGGAAACATGACGGGACCGGTTCTGTGAAAAGCACCTGTGGAATATTCCGGCGCTCTGCAGGAACGAGCGGCGCGTAAAAACAACAGCGTTCGCTCTCAAATGCATGAAGCTGCAAGAAGAAGCTGCAGAAATACATTTAACGCATAGAAGTAAAGTGCAAGTACTTCAGAATCAAAGTGCAGTACTGGAGTTACTGCGCTGTGTTACATTACACACCTGGGGGTGTGCTGTCGACCACACCCCGCACCTGCAGCTCAGCCCACCTGAGCGCCTTTAAAAGAAGCAGACTGATCCATCTCTCCTCACTTCTCTCCTCTCCTGCTCCCTCCACCGGAGAAGACAGACCTCCTCATCTCACTCCATCATCACAATGTCCATGCAGTTCTCCTCCACACGGAGCTCAATGGGCGGCGGCGGCGGCGGCATTGGCCGAGCATCCTACGCCGGCTTGAGCTCCTACAGTGTGTCAGGAGTTCCAGGAGGAATTAAGGTCTCCCAGGCCAGCAGGACCTTCTCTGCTGGAGGTGGTGGCGGCGCCAGCTTCGGCGGCGGCTACGGCGGCGGCTACGGCTATGGTGGTGGAGCGGCTGCAGGGTTCGGCGCAGGCGGAGGTTTTGGTGGTGGCTTCGGGGGAGGGGCGGCGATGGACGACAGCCTCATCGGCAACGAGAAGTTCACCATGCAGAACCTGAACGACCGTCTGGCCGCATACCTGGCCAAGGTGGCGGCGCTGGAGAAGGCCAACGCCGAGCTGGAGCTGAAGATCAGGCAGTTTGTGGAGAGCAAGGTCGGCCCCACCACCAGGGACTACAGCGCCTTCTTCGTCACCATCGCAGAGCTGCAGGGCAAGGTGAGGAAGAGGGGCAGCATGGGAAATGGCGTTCAGTGTGGAGTTAGCTCTTTCATGTCTTACAACTTCATCAAAATGTGACAAAATAAAAGCCACAAAGTGAGAAAAAGTTTTAAAAAGAGTTTATTGAGTTAACAAAAATGAACGATGTCCAAATATCAGAATGAGTCTCTTTAAATCAGATCAAGAAACGCAGAAAAGGGTTAGGGTTACGTCTCGATGTTCTCAACTGCCATGAAAACAGAAAAGAACAAAGAAAAAGATCTGAACAAAATAAAAATGACGTTTCAGGTTTTACAGACGTCTTCCAGGTTTCAGTGAATTCTTCTCGGTGTGATAACGGTCGAGTATCAGACGAGCAGATAACGACTCTGAACGTGTAATCTGAGGCGGTGGGAAGCGAATCGAGGCTGCAGGTGATCAGCCGTACGTCTCTGACCTCACCTGTGTGGAAGTGATCCAGGTGAGGCTGCCACGCCTCACAAACTGCTGCACAGACGACCTGAAAGCTTTTCCAACAGGAGCCGAACACTCGAATCCAACGTGACCACGACAAGAGTTTCTATGTGTGCTTTAGTGTATTTTTACTGCAGATAAAACCTTCACTGATTCGCCAATGGCCGTTTCATCTCCTTCTATCTGGAGTAAATGTGTTGATCATATCTGAATAATTATACTGATGATGATCGCTGTATGACCCTCCTGCAGCTTCAGATCGATCCGTGGTCGCTGCTCCGGTCCGTTCAGCCGGTGCTTCGTCTTCTTCTTCAGCTGCTTCTTAGTGAAAGCTCAAGATTAATCAATACTGACAATAATCGCAGGTTTCAGCTGTGCTGTGATTGGCTGGCTGTGGCGTTGAGAGGGAAAACATTTTAGACGTGGCAGCTCTCACCTTCCATAGGTCACAATAAATATGTCAGAGACAAAGAAAAGAGTCAAAGTGAGACGTGAACCAGAGCTCCAGGGTTCGGATGGATGTCTCGGTAACAACAGGTCGGCTGCACCTGAACACCTGATCCAGGTGTGAGTGATCCAGGTGAAGCTGCCACGCCTCAAAAACTCCGATCTTTCAAAGGCTGCACACAGACGACATGAGCAGACGTTTCACTGCAGCATGAAGGATCAGTTTTCTTCGTCCAGTAGGATTTTGTCCTAAATTTGCCTGCTGTCATTGGTCGGACTCGTGGGTGTCGTAAAATCTGATTGGCAGCTGAAGTTTGGAGATAAATTTCTGATGTGATCATTTTTATCGTCATGCAGAGTTTTCAGTTCTTTACTCCATGCGTTCGCTTGTATTTCTGCTCAGAATCGACTCTCATTTTTTTCTATTGTGCTTCAGGTTTGCATGTATTTGTACTACACGTACCTGCGCTGTATATTTTGCTGTACATGAAGCATCCATACACACACAGTGTCTACGTGTGCGTTCAGGCTGATTCACACTTTTGATCAGCTGATGAGTTCATGTGAAACTGAGTCGCTCGGACAGGAAACAACCTGCATCATCCTTGTCCTGTTTGTGTTGTCAGATCCAGGACGCCATCCTCGCCAAAGGGAGCGTCATGCTGAACATCGACAACGCCAAGCTGGCTCAGGACGACTTCAGAGTCAAGTCAGTGACGCTCTGTCTGTCTTTATGAAGCATAAACAGGTGGAAGAGGAGCACCTGAACAGACTGAGAGTCAGTGTGGTGACTCTCAGCAGCTTCAGCGGCTCCCTCTGCTGGCTGCTGTGGAAACTGCAGCTGGTGGAAAACACAAACCGTCTGTTCAGTCGCCTTTAAAAGAAGCTGCAGGCTCATTTCATTATTATTATCATGGCATGCTGTTTCCATCTTTGTGGAGCCTCATTGTTAACATACTCATTTAGATAATTACGCGTTTCCTACACATTCATAAGGTTTGAAGTTGTTTCTCATCATTTCGTCTTTCTGACCCTCTCTGGACGCCGTAACAACCTGTGCAGGTTTGAGAACGAGCTGTCGATGCGTCAGTCGGTGGAGGCCGACATCGCCGGCCTGAAGATGCTGCTGGGAGAACTGAACGTGGCGAAGACCGACCTGACCATGCAGATCGACAGCCTGAAGGAGGAGCTGGTGTCCATGAAGAAGAACCACGAGGAGGTACGGAGATCAGGTTCAACACCTGATTCCCAAACACAACCTCTTCGATCAGCAGCAACCTTAGACGCAAACTGTTTAGAAGAAGAATATCTTCGATCAAATCAAACCTTTTTGTCACGGACGTCTTTCAATAAGTCAAACGTGTAGCACACTACAACATCATTACAAATACTAAAGATGGCACAAGTATATTTTTAAAAAGAGCATTTTGAGCACAGGATACCAGTTAAACCGATGACGACCACAAGCTAAAATGACACATGACATGTTAGCATTAGCATGTCAACAAGCTCAAATTTTAGCACATAAACCAGATTTGGAATGTAATGTTTAACGTGAATGTTAGCAGCTAACATGATAGCATGCTGTTAGCATGTTAGCATCTAACATGATAGCAGGCTGTTAGCATGTTAGCATCTAACATGATAGCATGCTGTTAGCATGTTAGCATCTAACATGATAGCAGGCTGTTAGCATGTTAACATCTACACAATAGCAGCCATGCTAGCATCTGACATGGCGTCTCATGTTGTCACATGACTGACCTCCGCCTCCCTCCTCCTGCAGGACCTGCTGGGCATGCGAGCTCAGATGAGCGGCCAGGTGAACGTGGAGGTGGACGCCTCACCTCAGGAGGACCTCAACAAGGTCCTGGAGGACGTCAGAGAACACTACGAGTCTGTCGCCGCCAAGAGCCGCAGAGACCTGGAGAGCTGGTTCCAGACCAAGGTGGGCAAGGGAGGACAGTCTGCTGAAGACCAACGTGGACGAAGCGTGTTGTGCTTTGTGTTTTGGTGACATCTCTCTCGTCCTCTCAGATGGAGCTGATCAAACAGGACACGGCGGAAGTAGAGATGACGCTGAGGACGACGAACACGGAAGTGAAGGAAGTGAAGAGTCAGCTTCAGGCTCTGGAGATCGAGCTGCAGTCACAGCTCAGCATGGTGAGCGGCACTGCGCTAACCAATGCTAACTGTTAGCATGCAGCCACCCTCGATGGAGTGAATTTTTAAAAAGTGTGTTTTGTATAAAAAGGCATTAATCATTCTGTTCTGACGTTCTGAGGCTGGAGCCACTTGATTCATTGAAGCTTTTATGCGTCATTTTATCGAATCCAGGATCCTCATGGAGATCATGACTCTGTCCTCTGTCCTCTGTCCTCTAACACGTCTGTCTCCCTGTAGAAAGCGTCTCTCGAAGGCACGCTGGCCGACATCCAGAACCGCTACGCCATGCAACTGAACGGATACCAGATGCAGGTGAGCAGCTCGGGCCAAACGTGTCGACGTGTGTTAGCTGCATTAGCATTAGCCGTGACACAGAATGCACCTGTGTGTGTGTGTGTGTGTGTGTGTGTGTGTGTGTGTGTGTGTGTGTGTGTGTGTGTGTGTGTGTGTGTGTGTGCAGGTGAGCGGGATGGAGGAGCAGCTGATGCAGCTGAGGGCTGACCTGGAGAGACAGGGACAAGAGTACCAGATGCTGCTGGACATCAAGACCCGGCTGGAGATGGAGATCGCCGAGTACAGGAGGCTGCTGGACGGAGAGGGATCCGGGTAAGACGAGAGATTCAGGTTCAGGTTCAGGTTCAGGTTCAGCTGAGACCGGATCAGCTTGAGAGTCGAGCTGAGTCACAAGAGACATCACTGTTTTCCCGCCAGCTCTGGAGTCGCAGAGAACTGACGGCGTCACGTCGGCAGTGAACTGCAAATAAACTCTGACAAAAACGAGTAAACGCTGTTAAAACAGCAGATAATTCAACACATCATCAAAGTCGTCTGGTGTCAAATGTTACGGGACGCTGCTGGAGCTCCAAAATAAAAAAACTTTCCTCCTGAGTTTAACCGAAGCTCCAGAAACTCGACAAAGTTTTTCTCGGCTCAAACTGTTTCATGATTGGCTGATCACCATGACGACCAGTCGTGACCTCAGAGCGGTTCTTCTCTAACTTCCTGTTGCGTCTCCCTCTCAGATCTTCACTCTCGTCCACCACCGTCACCACCACCAACAAAGTCATCACAAAGGTCATCGAGGAGACCATCTGAGACCAATCACACGTCTGTCTGAACCTGGGCGGAGTCAGATCTCAGCCTATCGCTGTCCTGCATCAGAGGCCAAGATGAAGAGTGCCTCCTCTTCGTCGTGCTTCACTCCTCTTCTGTAATCACTGACATCACGTTGTCAAAGCTTCCTGGATGGTCTGGGTGGGGTTCAACTTTCTGTCTGATTCTTCAAGAAATAAAACTCAACTCTCTCAAAACGAAGTGTCTGAATGTTTGACCAGAAACCCAGAAACCGAATCTGCGTCACCGCAAATTCCAGGTGTGCAGTGCCAGTGATGATTGACAGGTAGCGACAGTAACTGAGGAGGGTGGGGCTTACAGGAAGGTCAGCTTGATAGGACAACATTTAGGCTACCTGTTAGCATGCTAAACTACAATGCTTGAGATGCTAAACATATGCTAAACAATAGACCGTTAGCATGCTCATGTTAGCATTTAGCTTATTATTATTTATTCCCATCAAAGTGAGGCCAATTTTCAGAACTCAGTACTTTGCAGTACTTTGTGTACTACTGCCAACATGCTAAAAAAGTACACAGCTTTCTCATTTTTCTCGTTTTCTGTCAGCACCAAATTTTAGTTTTATAAACTTCTGTTGTTGTAGACGCTGGAGTGATCGCGACACGCAGGATAAGAACGAACCGTTGGCTGCGTCGTAGTGATGTCAGACCGCAGGGCTCTGATGTTCCCACTCTTCAACATGCTAAAAATCACGACTGAGCCAAAACCTGCCAGGCGTATGGAGGATTTACATCGACTGGCAGAAATAAAATATTCATAAGTATGTTTTCATGAGTTTTACTCACCAGCAGCTCCTCTTCCTCCGCCATGTTTCTACAGTAGCCCAGAATAGACAAACCAAACACTGACTTTGACATTTTACAGGAGCTTCACCACCGTGAGTCCTGAGGTGAGCTGAGGGTGTTTGGCTGGCTGCAGTCTGCACCTTTACCACTAGATGCCACTAAATCCTCCACACGGACCTTTAAGTCTGTACAAACGAGGGATCAGCCTGAAGCTCCGACTTCTGATGGCGACGTTCCACCAACACGAGTTCCTCCACCCATGACGTATGCTTCATTTCAATGGTTCTGCTCCAAACTGGTGGAACACGGGCTCGATAGCACCGTCCTGGACAGAACCGGGTCAAGAAGCAGAGCTGATTTGGTGTTAGAGGCCGGTGCTGACGAGGACAGGAGTCCTAAAAAGGTTTGAGTCCAAAGCTTCAGAAACGAAGGGAACAAAGAAACTGAGAGAGCAGCAGTGACATTAGTTTCTTTAATAATTCTTTTTCCAGTACAAGATGCTGCATCACTTTGTCTTTTTTTTATTTTATTGTTTTTTTAGGAACAACATTATCAATAGAAGATTTTTGTACACAGTGAGCGATCTGGATTGGGGGGGGCCTCGTTGGGTTCCTTGTGCTGATGTGTTTGGTCCTGCTGGAGCCCAACGACACTGAAAACCGAGTTCATGGCGTGACGATACTGGAATGATCTGAAGGAATGTCATCAGCAGATTATCAACAACAAAAATATCACTGTGGTGCATCCTGATCAATAATCAATACTGGTCAATAAAAAATATCAAAATTATATCATCGATTTTTAACAATACAGTAACAGAGTGTATGCCTGCGAGTACCCACACCTGTAAGGAAAATACTAGTAAACTGGCAGCAAGTACTCAAATAGAAGTACTCACACGTGGCTGGCTAAAGTACTTTAACTGCTTAAAGACATACTGAGGAATCTGAACCAGGACCACGTTTAACCAGAGCATCCACCGCCGAGACCAAGCTCTGACAGAGCGTCCACCGCCGAGACCAAGCTCTGACAGAGCGTCGCAGGAGACTCCCAATGTCTGAAGTCTGTTCAGTCACATTTGATTCAAAACGAGTGATGAAACTAAAATCAACACCTTACGACCCGTCGCTGCTGTTAGCTTGCTAATGCTAGCTGAACTGTGCTTATGTCAGGAGGAGCGTTATCATCAGAGCTGGTCTGAAATAAACCAGCTAATGGATCAGAAACAGCTGATCAGCAACACGGCCCAGTTCATCTTTACTTTAGGATCAGGACTTAGAAGGAATCACATTTATGGCGTGAGAGTGAATGACGGCGAGTTAAACTCTGGATTTGATCCAGATAAGAGACGTTTCAAACTTTGCTGTTTGTGGTTTGCGTGTGACTGCGGTTCACAGATGGACGCTCGTTCTCTGAAGAGTGTTCGTCACTCTTTGTCTCCATCGCCAGCGGTAAACGGGGTCCTGGTTCATCGGGAGCTGCTGGTCTGCTTCAGTAAAAAACAAATGAAGTACTCACACTTGTTACTGAAGTATTTGTGCTTGTGTAAGTACTCCAAAATAAGTACTGGGACTGGGTCCTCCGGAGAGAGACTCTACACTCACTACAGTTCAGACAGACCAGTTTACAGATTATCTACAAGCCCCTCAGCACCACAGCGGCCCACACACACAGTACACAACATGTACACACACACACAGACACTTGCATAAGAGCAAATCAGTCAGTCCACCCTGCTCACATATAAATGCAAAAGAGCTCAAAAGGTATGAAAATGTATGAAAAAATTCATAAGGAAAAAATGTATATATAGTATTTATAAAAAAGAGGAATAATACTTTGTTTTTCCGAGAGGTTAAAGGTCAGGAGTTAATTTTAGCTACTGTCACTGCCCACGGTGCTGCTGCTGCTGCTGCTGCTGCTGCTGCTGCTGCTGCTGCTGCCGGTGCTCGCCGTGTCCACTCGCTCTCGCTTGTGGATCTGCTCGTGCGCCTTGAGGTGACCCGACTGGCTGAAAGTCTTCCCACACTGCGGGCAGGCGTACGGCCGCTCGCCCGTGTGGATCTGCTGGTGAGCCTTCAGGTGGCCGAGGCGGCCGAAGCTCTTCCCGCACTGCGTGCAGCCGAACGGCCGCTCGCCCGAGTGGATCTTCTCGTGGGTTTTTAAGACGCCCGAGTTGCTGAAAGTCTTGCCGCACTGCGAGCAGGTGAAGGGCTTCTCGCCCGTGTGGATCTGGATGTGGTTGCGGTAGCTGGTCTCCTTGCTGAAGCTTTTGCCGCAGTGCTGGCAGCAGAACGGCCTCTCGCCCGTGTGGCTCAGCTGGTGGGCCTTCAGCTCCTTCGACTGGCCGAAGCTCTTGCCGCAGGTGAGGCAGATGAACGGGCGCTCGCCGGTGTGCAGCCGCTGGTGCGATCGCAGGTCGTCGGCCTTGGTGAAGCCTTTGGGACAGTGAGCGCACACGTACGGCTTCTGGCCCGTGTGGATCAGCTGGTGGCGCTTGAGGTTTCCCGCCTGGCCGAAGCTCTTGCCGCACTGCGAGCAGGTGTACGGCCGCTCGCCGGTGTGGATGCGCTGGTGGGTCTTCAGGTTTCCCAGCGTGCTGAAGTTCTTCCCGCACTGCGTGCAGGAGAAAGGCTTCTCCCCCTGCATGTTACGAGGTTTCCTCACTGTCGGACTCTGAGTTTTGGTGGTGATGACCAGGCTCCCACCTCCTCCCTGCCCCGTTGCCGTTGTCTCCGCCACCGCCGCCGCCTTCCCCTCCTCGGCCGTCTGCAGCTCGTACAGACCCCCGCCTCCGAACTCGGGGTCCAGCTTGCCGATGCCGTCCATCAGCAGGGCGTCGGGCCGCAGCTTGTTGAGCTCAGTGCGGAGCTCGGCCATGTGGATGGACTCCAGGCCGTTGTGCGGCAGGTGGGTGGACATGCTGGACTCCGTGGTGTAGTAGCACTGCAGGTCCACGTGGTGGTCCGACTTAATGTACTCCAGAGTGTCCGTCACCTGCAGCCAACACATGCAGCTTCAGTCAGTGTCCTCAAATACTCTTCACACACATAAGAGACAATATTGACTCACATCATGACACGTTTCCACAGAAAGCTGAAATAAAAAGGCTCATGGTCACAGCAGGCTCATTCCTCCAGCACTCAGGGCTTTGTGATAACCATTCAGGTTCAGACTGTAAACTGAGCTGTGGAGATCAATCACTGACGGGAGGAAAACCACTGCTTCACTGAGAACCTGAGAGGCTTCAGTCTCAAAGAAACTACACGAGACAGCAAAACAAAGCACCTCCTGGAGGAGGACACCACCTCCTGGAGGAGGACACCACCTCCTGGAGGAGGACACCACCTGCCCAAAGTTCACACGTTCAGTATAATCTAATGGTGACACTGAGAGGGAACATTTGCCTGTATTTTCACACTGTGGTATGAGTACTTTTACTTAAATAAAACATCTGAGTACAGATGTACACCACTGCTGAACATCTGCATCCACCTTCATTCACACCATCACCACAAGCAGCTGTTACATGAGCCTGTTCTGCCCAAAGGGCTGAAAGTGAGGACGCTGTCTTTAATCTGATTGGCTGTTTTTCATCAACAGGGGCGGGGCTTAGCAGGAAGATGGCCATGACTTGTTAATGAATTGTCCAATCATCATGAATCTGGGTAAATATCTTCAGGTCACAGATACAACTCTGTCCAATCCTCATCTGTGTACTGATGCTACCAACACGCAGTACTGCTCCCGTGTGAATGGAGCTGTACACAAAGTACTACTGAAGGGTACTTCTGTCCTGCCCTGCAGACGTGTTGGGTGCTGAGCTGTGCTTGTTTAAAGGGATTTCCAGGCGTCACTTAATGATCTTAAAGTTCTCTGCAGGATCAGATTCAGCAGGACAGAATCCACCTGACATCACCACCTCCACCCAAACGTAGCACAGGTGGATGAGCCTAAAGCCTAGCCTCTTAAAGCTAATGCTCCCGTTAAAGCTAATGCTCCCCTTAAGCTAATGCTCCCATTAAAGCTAAAGCTCCCCTTAAAGCTAACGCTCCTCTTAAAGCTAAAGCTCCCCTTAAGCTAACGCTCCCGTTAAAGCTAACGCTCCCGTTAAAGCTAATGCTCCCGTTAAAGCTAACGCTCCTCTTAAAGCTAAAGCTCCCGTTAAAGCTAATGCTCCCGTTAAAGCTAACGCTCCTCTTAAAGCTAAAGCTCCCGTTAAAGCTAATGCTCCCGTTAAAGCTAACGCTCCTCTTAAAGCTAAAGCTCCCGTTAAAGCTAATGCTCCCGTTAAAGCTAATGCTCCCGTTAAAGCTAATGCTCCCGTTAAAGCTAAAGCTCCCCTTAAGCTAATGCTCCCATTAAAGCTAACGCTCCCCTTAAAGCTAACGCTCCTCTTAAAGCTAAAGCTCCCCTTAAGCTAACGCTCCCGTTAAAGCTAACGCTCCTGTTAAAGCTAACGCTCCTCTTAAAGCTAAAGCTCCCGTTAAAGCTAATGCTCCCGTTAAAGCTAACGCTCCTCTTAAAGCTAACGCTCCTCTTAAAGCTAAAGCTCCCGTTAAAGCTAATGCTCCCGTTAAAGCTAATGCTCCCGTTAAAGCTAAAGCTCCCCTTAAGCTAATGCTCCCATTAAAGCTAACGCTCCCCTTAAAGCTAACGCTCCTCTTAAAGCTAAAGCTCCCCTTAAGCTAACCCTCCTGTTAAAGCTAATGCTCCTCTTAAAGCTAACGCTCCTGTTAAAGCTAACGCTCCCGTTAAAGCTAACGCTCCCCTTAAAGCTAACGCTCCTCTTAAAGCTAAAGCTCCCCTTAAGCTAACGCTCCACTTAAAGCTAACGCTCCTGTTAAAGCTAACGCTCCCGTTAAAGCTAACGCTCCCCTTAAAGCTAACGCTCCTCTTAAAGCTAAAGCTCCCCTTAAGCTAACGCTCCTCTTAAAGTTAACGCTCCCGTTAAAGCTAACGCTCCTCTTAAAGCTCACGCTCCCGTTAAAGCTAACGCTCCCCTTAATGCTAACGCTCTTCTTAACGCTAACGCTCCTCTTAATGCTAACGCTCCTCTTAAAGCTAACGCTCCCCTTAAAGCTAACGCTCCCCTTAATGCTAACGCTCCTGATGGAGCTCTCTTGAAGCTAGCCATGGATGTGTTCTTGGCTGCTGGTCTGTCAGACACAAAGACAGATCTGATAGGACAACACGTCTTCTCGTTCAGGTCACACCTGCATCGCTCAGCCAGCGCTTATTAACTTGTCACCTTCCAGGTAAATCTGACGTCCTGACTCGCGCCTGTGCTCTACTATAATAATACTGCACTCTGCAGCACCTGACGTGTGCTGCCATTCATCTAAAACCCATCACAATCTATCTGAAAGCAGGTGTGACCAGGGTCCATCTTTACCTGGGAGATGTAGTCAAACACGGAGCTGGGCTCGTAGTGCGATTTGTAGTCCAGCTCGGTGACGTCGGCGTGCTGGAAGTGGCCCAGGTGGTGGTTGCAGTGGTGACCGTGATGCTCGGACTTGATGTAGTCGAGGCCGCTGATCTCCATCTTGATCTGGTCCTGGCCCAGCTCGGCGGTGGACAGCGGCTGGATCTCCGACAGGTCCACGGTCCGGATGGGCTCCAGGTCTCCGTCCTCCGGCTCGCTCTTCACGCACGGCAGCATCACTAGCGGCTCAGCGATCTCTGCCGCCAGCGAGCTGAGCGTGGGCGTGGGGCAGTCGGACGAGAGGAGGGCCAGGGTGGGCGTGGAGGCTGAGGAGCCGGGCCCGGGGCCGCAGTCCACCTGCAAGGGGGGGTCCAGAGGCGGGGGAGGGGAGCCGCATTCGGGGGGCAGGCCGAGGCTCAAACAGTCAGTCTCTAAGTCTGTCATGGTGAGGGGTGGAGCTAATCCTCCTCCCCCGAGTCTGGGTCAACACCTGAAGTATCGCTGAAGTATCTCCTCCTCCTCCTCCTCCTCCTCCTCTCCCTGAGTCCTTCCTCACTCCTCTGAAGAGATCTACCTCTCCTGAGAGGGGAGGAGCTGGGAGGTAGGGGGTGCGTCCCTGAGCGTCTCCTCTGGGAATCCAACAACCAGTCGGCGAGACGTCCTGCTGATGTCACCACCCACACCTGACTGGGACCAGCCTGCAGAGACAGAGGAGACACTACAGTCAGATTCAGCTTCACCTCCTTCTACGAGCTGCGTGGAGAGGAGGTCAGACTGCTGCAGGAGCTTCGACCTCCTCTTCACAAGAATACTGACTTTCTATGCATCTGAGCATCAGGACAAAAAGACGTTTTTCACTGCAACGCACTTTCAGATCAACAGGACGCGACGATCAACTCGAATGAGGTCCATCTCACATCTGACTGCATCTCCTGAGACCATCCTAAAGATCAGGATCAGGCTGATCTGAGCACAGTTACCTGGATCACACGAGCTGCTGCAGCCTTCAGTGCAGCTCACAGATCGACTGTGAATCTGTCATCACTCCAGACAAGATCCACAATCAACAGAAGACCTGACACAACACGACAGCAGCGCACCTCAAAATCCACGAGGACAGAAAAGACGACGAGCAGATCAGGATGAAAACAGACAGACAGCCGTCGCTCTGACGGGAAATCACTGCGGACGTCAGCTGATACTAGACCTGATGGGCTGAAACCAGCAGGAAAACCTGAGCCAAAGCAAAGCTGTCAGCAAGGAATCGAACAGCGACACAGGTGTGACGGGACGTCCTGAACTGGTCGGGACAGTATGTTTGTTTCAGTATGTGACCTGAACAACAGCCCCTGGGCTTTAACAGCACACAGTTGTTGATCAGCAGCAGTGTGCTCGTCGCCTCTGACGGACAAACACAAGACCAGAGCTGCAGGATCCTGAACTAGACTACGTTTCCTGGTCAGGTCCAGAGAAAATGGACAGAGATCAGTGTCAAGGGAGACAGAAGCTGAGAGGAAGACGAGTCCTTCTGCCTCTAACTGCTCGAGCTCTGCTTCAAAGTCCTCTGATGGACGTTTGTCTCGTTCTTAATTACTGACAGCATGTCAGCATTTATGGCCAACGAACCACTGCTGAAGTTTGCATCTTTCACAATAAAGGACTTTTTTCTGCATGTTGTTTCTCTGCCGCGCTGAAAAACACTGAGCTGTGACTTTTGTGTACAGGTAGAGCTCAGGTGTATCGCTAACGTTAGCCTCACCGACTGCATGTCCGCCCCTAAACACGAGCACTTTATCAGCCTGACAGCAGCCAATCATGTTACACCATCAGGAGGTAAAGGTGTGTGTGAGTGTGTGTGTGTGTGTGTGTGTGTGTGTGTGTGCAGAGCAGCACACAACAGCTAAACCTCAAACTCAGCTTCAGTCAACAAAAACAGACACAAACATGTAAGAAGCACTCAGTGTTTCTGTGCATGAACTGAAGCCAGTGTGTGTGTGTGTGTGTGTGTGTGTGTGTGTGTGTGTGTGTGTGTGTGTGTGTTCAGACCTGACCTGGACCTGTTGGTCTGGGCTCAGGACTTGAGACGTCACAGTCACACATTTCTAATCTGATGAAAGAGCTGGTGGAACAAACTGTTGTGAAATGCACGCTGTGTTTACATGTGATGTCCTTGTTGACTGTTTGTCAGAATCTGATATTTCCATAAACAACAACTGAACATAAAGACAAAGGTTCAGTCTGACAGGAGGTTTGTCTGAAGTCCTCTTCTGTCCTGACAAACCTCAACTGTGGACTCATACAACAAGTCAATGTGGACGGACGGACACGGACACACACACACACACACACACAGAGAGAAAAGTTTGGAGCCCTGGAAGTCTTTCACCTTAAAGTTCATGTGTGCAGGTTTGTGGCGGCGGACAGGCCGCACGCTGAGCTCGACCCCCGCAGCCTGCGGAGTGACTGCAGCGGACTGAGGTGAGGTGCTGCTCGGGTTACCTGTCCCCTCACACTCAGGTAGCCTTTTCAACTCGCCACGCAGCCTCTGCGCAGCCTGACTGCCTCTATCTGGCGGTGATTTTTCCTCAGGATGTCTCTGCCCGCTCGCATTATCTCGCCATCCTCCGCTTTCCGAGCAGAAACTTTTTGTTTCGGCGATTCTTGCGCTCAGAGAGAAAAGTCCACATGACAGCGGAGGGAACTGTGTTTAAACCCGCTTTCTGGCATACAAAGACAGGGCAAGATGCCATGTCTAGCGAGCTAGCAAAGCTAGCCAGTGGCCATCTTGTTTATCGCTCTAACGTCGTTTGCAGCCCGCTAAGCTAACTAGCGCGGCTAGCTGGTGTTAGCATGGGGGGAAAGTGAGAGTGAAGCGGGGAGGAGAGGCAGGCAGAGGGGAGCAGCGGAGGTTAGCCTCCTCCGCCGTCCGGGGCACTTTGTGCATTTCGCAGGCTGTGCGAGCGCAGCGGGGAGCGGCTGACAGCCGCCGCACAAAAGACACCAACTGTGTCAGACTGAGCGACGCGTCCGCCGCCGACTCCGCGGTCATTATCTGTCAGAAAGCGCCGCAGCCAGTTCGGAGAAGCAGGAAACCAAGCGCGGCGGAGCGGCGGCGAGCTCAGCAAGCACAGAAAGAGCACACCGGAGCCGAGCGGAAGGCTAATAACGGCGGGGACAGCGGTACGTTACCTGCGGGGGGTCCGGTTCATGACTGGCTGTCCGCCTCGGATCGGCTCCGCTGCCCGTCACTTGTAGCTAACTCCGCCGGACCCGCCACGTCCACCTCGGCAGAACAACCCGCCGCCTCTCCTCCTCTCCTCCCCTCTATCACTGACTAATTCCGCTCCCTCCTTCCTTCCCTCCTTCTTACCTTCCTTTCCTCCCTCCTTCCTCTCTCGCTTCTTCCCCCCTTCGCTACTCCTTCCGTCCTTCCTGCCTGCCCACTGGCCGCTCGTGCACACGCGCTACCCGTTCAGGCGGGTATGTTGGTAACTACGGCAACGGTAGTAGTAGGTGGGTATAGTTTTCAGCGGCGCGCGCAGCACCGATTCACTGGTGTAGCACGAGCGTTTCCGCGCGCCGCACATTGTTACAGAACCGCCACCATCAGCACCTCGCGCTCGTGTTGTTGTGCTTTTCCTCCCTTTAGAGCTCCACGCGCCCGGCGTATTGTGATGAATGAATGAACGAGCGAGCAGCACGCGCCCCGCTGAGCCGGGTCAACACGGTCAAGCAGCAATCCGCTGACGTCACTCAGGACAATTAACGTGCTCATTAAACAGCCAATGATTGCACTGTGACGATGCTAATAATGACGTTTACTGCTTTGTTTGAAGACAAGTTTGACAGACAAACGATCGATGAATTGAGAAAATCACTGAAGGAATCGATAATGAAAACATCAGTTTGTTTCAATAACATCTGTAATACAAGAAGAAAAATAATGAATTGATAATTCTGATGAATTTTAATGTGTTTACAGAAAGATTGAGAGGAATGTTTCGATGATTAGAGTCCCAGCAGTTACTTTGTAAAGACTCATCTGATCACATTGTTCAAATTCCACCTTTTTAGAAATCAATAATCAGTTATCAGCTAAGAGTATATGAAACACTGTTCGGCTTCATGTCACACAAGCTTACATCTATTTTATTTATTTTTATTTTCTGTGTAAGTCCCACAACTTTTGTTCAAACTTCATATTTGATCGTCACCCATTTGTTTTATAGATTGAAAAAATAATCAATCCATGCAAAGTCCCACAGTTTCACACAAAATAAAAAGGAATAAAAGCAGTCATAACACCACTGAAGTCAACATTTTTTAAAACTGGCTTTTTCCTCCATCAATATGAAAACACAAAATTATAACTGAAGTGTTGTCAGAGCGTCAGGCGGTGATGTAACCGTAACCCGAAAGCTATGTGGGCCAATCAGAAGCCTGAAGAAAAGCTCTAACCTGGAGGTTACCTGCAGCTAGAGGTCGACCGGGTCTCGGCGTCTGTAGCTCTGCACATTCTGATGCTCCTCAACGTACTGCAGTAACTGTACATTTATGTACAAACTTACAAAGGCCTGTTAGCATGGTTAGCGCTAGCGCTGTCATAGCTACGTAAACAGTGGTGGGGGGCCATCTGGTCGAGGCGGATGTCCGCCCACCCTGATCCTGGTTCAGTCTGAGGTTTCTGCCTGTTAAAACGAAGTTTTTCCTCGTCACTGTCGCCGAGTGCTGCTCATGAGGGAATCGTTGGTTCTCTGTAGATAAAGAGCTCGGCCTCTACCAGCTCTGTATGGAAAGTGTCCTGAGACAACTTCTGTTGTGATTTGGCGCTATACAAATAAAAAATTAAATTTAACAGTCCCCTCACGTCAACAACGGAGACAACGTCCCACATTCTGTCTGCATGAGCCAAAAACTCTGAAGTTTCTGAAGGTCTTCACTCTGAAAGGATCTTCAAAAAGGTTTCAGTGACCAAAAACTGCGTCTGTGACGACGAAAGGCCAAAACTCCTGGAAAAAGCTCAGTTTTTAAAATGACCAGTGTGCGTGCTCGAGTCCAGTCTGCTATGATCGTAGACATGGACACCAGGGAAGTGGTTTGGGGAGACGTTTGTTCCATCAGCAGAGGGTAAAGAAGACTCGTCAGGCCCAGCGGGTAGTTGTGAACATTTATTGGTTTTGTTTGAACTGTAACACTATAAAGTACCCGGTCTTATAGACTAAAACAGGTAATACAAATAAAAAACACCATCACCATCGCCTTCATCATCCTAGCATCATGGCAGACAGTTGTAACTCGGCGTAAATGACATTCAGACGGTGCTGCTGTGATCAACACGGGCCACAAAGTGAAACAGCCAAACACAACAGTGAATATTCACTTCACCGGTTTAAGATGCAAAAGTTGGCAAAAATTCACTCAGAACTGACACTGGTCACAAAATGGTCAACGGTCACTTCAATTTTGAGTTAATTTTCACATTGACTGAAATCTGAACGGTCCCGACTGTCCATCACTCAACTCCAGCACTTTTTCAGTTGTATTATCAAATAGGAAACTCTTTTAGATTTGGTTTAATTAGACTGCTGAATTACAAAAAAGGGCACATTTTATCAAAAGTATTGCATCAAATTCAAACACTTTTCTTTGAAAACAAGAGCAAGTCCGCTCACGGAGCTCGAACAGGGAGTAGAAACAGATATTTAGGATAAAAGTAAAAAACCCTCTGCGATTTGAACATCAGTCATTACACACATACAGTCTGCTGAAAGTAAAACAATTTACATTGAAAATAACAACCTAAAAACACTAAAACATCCCTTTCATCCCCTCATTCCCACATTTGCATCAAATAGTAAGAGGACCTCGGATGGTTCCCTGAGGAACCCCTCATGAAGTTTCATAAAATTCTACACACTGACCCTGAAGGGTTTCTTTCAGGAGCCCTGTAGGACTCTTTGTTTTAAAGGTGGAGGTCCCTCTGGGCTCCTCCTCCTGAACTTTTAAGCTTTTACTGCAGATTCGATTCCCTTCTTTGCCCCGTTCACGCCTTCGCAGCCTGCACTTTGAATGACGAGGCTGAACTGAAACAGCATCGTCTTCCCTCCACGCGGGAACAACACAACCACTTTTCAGAAAACTGCCAACAAACACAATCACAATCACAGGAGTGTGAAATGAACACATGAATGCCGTCTGAATGCGTCTCAGTGCTTAAAATAACTTGATGCACGACACGTTAAAACTACGGAGTGATTTGACGAAACCTCCTCCTGTAAAAACAACGGCTGGAGAGAAATGCATCATTGGGAATGAAGAACGCAGCCTGCAGAGTTTTCACAAAAAGACGTTTTCTGCCAACTCTGAGACGGTGTAAGAAGATGCACTCTGTGTTTATCACGTGATGACACATCAGGTATTAGAGCAACCAATTTCAAGGTAAACGAGTGTCTCATGACGATTTCAGCTTTAGGTTCTCATAAATACACCAGTTATGATTCATCCTGTCAGAAATGAAAGCTGATACTCTGAGTCTCAGTTATCAGTTCTGTATCATAATTATGACTCAGAAGATCTCACGTCTGGAAGTTCTTCGCACATCAACATCACAAGGTCTTTGTGATCTTCAGATCTTCTGGTAATTACACAAGATTAACTACAAGAAAACAAAGACAAGACGAGATCAAAACTCCATCCTGTTCCCTCCCGTGCGCAGAGGTTATCAGTTTCTTGTGTAATAAATACTAACTTTTTATTCACGGCTGCTTTTTGGTTTCCAGAACACTTTTGTCTTCGTACTTCAAAGTGTTCCCGTTTTACATTTTCACCCAGAAACATTTCTCTCTTCTATGGCTTTGTAAACATGGACAGGAGGAGCACTGATTGGTCAACAGGTCACATGATGCTGCTGCTGTCAGGAGAAAACCTCGTCACCACGTGGTTCAGTGCAGCTTCACCTCAGCCAGCAACAGTCTGGAGATACGAGGTTTTCCTCTGGCAGTAGCTCTAAGTATTTTCTAATCTGTACACAGTGCAGTGCCACAGCTGCCGTCCTGTAAAAATCACATAACTGCAGTCTTGAAAGTGAAAACTAATTTTTGTGCGTTTTTGGTTAAAAAACAAAACAAAGAACTTGATGCGGTGAAGCATCAGACAGCAGCAGAACATCTGGAAATGGCTGATTATCCCTTTAAGTTCTCGGTGGTTTTACCGTAGTTTTCCTGTGATTTCATGTTTTCATCTCTTCATTCTATCCTCGTTTCATCTGACAGTACAGACCATTCCATTATTTTCCCTTTAAAGCACCTCTTAACTTGATTTAAAGGCGCCTTACAAACACTTAAGCATCATTTACTTATTATTATTATTTTGATCCTGATCATGTAAATCGAACTAAATGCAGTTTAAATGTTTGTTACTTAATCGTTGTGTAACGAGTAACAAGACTTAAAACAGTAAAACACCAAAACAAGAAACAACAAACAATCATTGTTTTACTAAACAGTCAGAAATATCAGCCATCTGTCAAATATGGAAGCCCACGGACACCAAGAAACCCAAAAAATACGAGTTGCTTGAACTGACCGAATAAAAATACTCCTGACAAGCAAAATTATGATGCCAAGTCAAAAATATTCGACTGTAAGATAAAATTGTGGGTTTTTGACTCAATATCTCGTAATTTTTTGTTGTATTTTTTTACATTTCAAACGTGTGTCCGAGCTTCCAAATATCACAGCATCCTATCGGCTCTTAACACCAGTTCCTGTATGAAGTCCTGAACGACGATATTTTGGATGTATTAAAAAGTAACAAGCCTCCATCTTCAAACCTGAGAAGTTTGTGCGTTTGCAGTTTTGTGGTTTGTACCCGACAGCATCAGGCTGTGTTTTAAAAAGCTGAGACGCATTCAAGATGAAACACAACAAAAAAACAAAAAAATACACATTATCGTAGTCAAACATCAGCGTTATACATCGACTGAGGTAATGAGGTTTGTGTGGAAACAGGAAAAGTCAAAATGATGCACGGCGCCACGAGTCCGTCTGCGAAGCCTCTTCTGTGATCAGCTCTTCATCCTAAAAGACACGACGAGGACGAGTCCACCGAACACACATTTCTCTCTTTTTATTCTGAAAATCAGCCAACAGAAACTATGTGAGCCTTTGGTTTCAGAACCAGGTGTGACCCAGAACCAGGTGTGACCCAGAACCAGGTGTGACCCAGAACCAGGTGTGATCACCAGTGTAATCTGTTTGTACTGTTGTTAAACTGGATCGTCTCGATCTGGTTTTGGGTCTTGAACGAAGCTCTGATCACATTTCAGGTCACATTTCTGAAGAGAAACAGGAAAGCGAAGGCTTCACAGACCGAGCAGCAGCACTGTGTGGACACGTAGAGGCCGAGAGCTCAGCCAATCAGACCACATGCTGGGCGTTTGCAGAAAAGCGGTTGGGTGATCCAGATGTTCGAAACGCAGACAACAAGCTTTAGTTACTTAAGCAGCGTTCAGAGGCAACAACAGGAAACAGTAAATTATTAATCATCAAATTTAAGTATTTGACCCCACAGACCCGAGAAATCCAAACCGCCTCACGTTTCTCACTGTGATACTTTTCGATGGCGGTCTGATTTCATCACGCCATCTTGTTTTTTTGCTAACAAACGTTCACCAGCTGCTTTCAGCAGACTCTCCTCCACACAACACATCAAACTCCGGCCGCTCGGCAGAGTTTTGGCTTCATATTGCTTCATTTTTTTTTGTTCAAACGAGTAAAAAGAGAATTGAACCGTCGCTAGAAAAAGGTTCAGTTTGCACATTTACAAAGCGTAAAAACGATGGAGACAGCTGATCGAGACGACCTCAAAACATGAACGCCATCAGGAAACGTCACTGATATATTCATCTGACCTGTCCCTCCATCCACCCCCCCCTCCCCCTCTCCCCCCCCCCCGGCTGTACCAAAGCTACAGAAGGTGCAACCAGCACAAACAGATGAACAGGGCGGAATGATTCGACTGTTGATTCGACTGCAGCTGAAACACGACGTCCGTTGGATGAGTCTCGTTGGCGGTTGGACATTTTTCCTGAACTCAGATTAAAATTGCTCTCAGTCTGGATCGCCTGAATTTCACGGTTTGCTTCTCATCTCAAACTGACGAACGGGGTGACGTCGCGTTGAATTCCATCTCTGAGGTCCCTTTAACGTATTTTAACGGACAACGAGGTCACGTAGAGTAAAATGTAATAAAAGAAGCGATCTTCACATTTCAACTGACTGCATAAAAAACATATTTGTTGAAAAACGACGTTTTGAATTGATGAGCTGAATGTGAGAATTTATTTGTTTATCAGTCAGGATTTTAAAAGCAATTCATTTTGGCATGAACAGGCTTCCATAGGTATGTCAACTTTGGGATTTGGGTGAAAAATAAAACATGAAAATGAAAGGTGAGGGACGTAATCAGGACTTCCTGGTGGGCTGAGCTCGCGTTTGATCCGTTCACATAATATTTATATTAAACTCAATCAAAGGCTTCAGCCGAGCATCGATCTGGTCCTGAAGCCCCGAAATCCAGATTACACTTTGTCCTTTTGTATTTGCTCTCTTTAAAAAACACATATTTTTCCAGGTCAGGTTCAGGTAGTCTGACTTCTGGACCAGTACAGATCTTTAAGAACCGGCTCTGAACGCTGCTGCATCGAATTCATCTTCAGAGTCTAACGGTTCAGATCGTTGATGTGATCAGCTTTAAAGACATCTGTCATTATTTTGTCCATTAAATCTCAATATATGGAAGCTCATTTCTGCCACATGGAAAGTTGGGAATGATAAAAATAAAATTACTCACAATAAGTCAAACTTTGACCTCACGTTTAAAAAGATTTCAAGCTCTTTTCATCTTGTCGTCTCTTGGTCCAAATCCTGATAAATACGAGATGCTGAGTAACTTCGACATAAGATAAAAAGTTTGATCTTCTGGGGAAATCTAAATTTTGACTTAGCGTCACATTATTGTTGGATTTACTGTGAGTGGTTATATTTCTGTCATTCCTTCAGTGTCTTTTTTCTGTCCCTGGCACTAATGGGCTTCCATACATTTCACATCGCTGCCAGCAGAAAACACATGTGGTCTCCTTTGTTCGTCAGGAGGTATCTGTGTGTAGGAAGGAAGGAGGGAGGGAAGGAAGGAAGGAAGGAAGGAAGGAAGGAGGGAGGGAAGGAAGGAAGGAAGGAAGGAAGGAAGGAAGGAAGGAAGGAAGGAAGGAAGGAAGGAAGGAAGGGGAGTAAACGGTCACAGATTTAAAAACCTTTGTCTTTCTCTCGTTTCTTCATCATCAGTTCTGTCTGAAAAGTAAAAACTGTACAACAAACGTAAAAAGGATAAAAACTGCAGATTCACATTCAGTGAGTCAAATCCATCGTTGCCACTGACGAAGTTCCGTCTCTCTTTTGTTTTTCCAAGAGCGACATGAGAATCCTCAAAGATCGTCCAAAACTCTCAAACATGAGGACAAAACGCACCTGACGACGATCAGAAACTTTAAAAAAAGAGGAAAACTTGGCTGAGAAAAACAATAAAGAGCACTTTAAAAACCAACAGGTAGAAAAATCAAAGGTCACTTCTTCTGTGTGCGAGTGACCGTCCACGCTGTTCACATCCACGGAACGAAAAGCACGATCATCACCGGGGCGGGGGGGGGGGGGGGGGGGGGACAGGAAGCGGAGCTCCGACCGTCCAACTGCTGAGGCGACGAGCTTATTGCAAAGAAATCCACCTACCGGGACAGAAACTCACCTGCAGGGGCGGGAGCTCGCTTCCTGTCGACAACGAGGCTTTGACACACTTTACAGGAGTAGAAGAAGAAGAGGAGGATGTACAGCAGGAGGAGGAAGCAGTTTGTATCCTGTCGTGGTTGTCGGATCTGAGGCGCCCTCGTCAGGCGCTCAGCTCCTTCCCCTGATCTGATTCGTCGATTACTTTCCTCTGAAGCTTTTGCTTCGTGTTCCACGGTTGGATATTTTGTACAATTCAGATCCTTTTCGCGTCCCTTATCAACATCTGTAGGTGCTTAAAGTGACATCAACGCCCCTGAAAACCTTTAAATTTGAAGGATTTATCGTTAACGTTAAACATTCTTCACTAAATAAGCGTCGTCATGGTTTTCAGTTTGGGGAAAATCATGACAATTATTACTTTCTTACAGTTTAACACTTAAAAACCACCGAGTGTCCTCACGTTTGAATGAAAGCGTTGGTGTCGGACCCCGCCACCGCTGGAGGACACGCGTGTTCAGGACCTTTAACTTTGTTTCTGATTCGTTAACTGGACCAAAACAGAACCGGCGATCAGACCCAACTCCACCTGGTCCCGGGTGATGGTGGTGGACCATGTGACCCTCCCTCAGAGACGCTGTGATTGGTCCTGATGATGAGCGGTAG
>NC_092070.1:25549366-25559366 GCF_039877785.1 Chaetodon trifascialis
GGATGTACAAAAAGATCCCAACAAGATCTCATGTGATCACGTGACCAGCTCAAAGCACCAATAAGAGTAGAGCTCCTCTTCAACGCATGACGAGGAGGTGACACCTGGCAGCCAATCACAGTTCTCAGACGTTTGAGCCTGATCAATACTGAATATCTGAGGCTGACACTAACGGAGTAGTTGTATGAGGTACTCATGCAGTACAGTACAGTACAGTACTGTACAGTACAGGACTGTACAGTACTGTACCGCACATAAGCACCGTATCATCGTAAGCGCCGAGTCACGTTCAGCACTTTGTTCACATTCTTTGTTTCAGCGGGCAGATTTCCAACACGCGACGGTTCAACAGGAGGTCATATTTCTGGTAGGAGGCGTCAGTGATGGCGGCTTGTTGACTTCAGCCTGCTGACAGTTGATAAGTTCACCAAATGGAGAAGCTGAGGATTTATGTGGTTTTATGGCTGCCAGGGAGATTAAAATAAAAAAGAGTGGGAGGATTAAAAAAAGCATCATACATGTCTCAGTGCGAGGACGCTTATGGATGAGTGATGCTGCAGGAACACTGTAAAAAATGCTGCTCTGAACGCTGAACAACAGCACAGGAAACCAGTCATTTTTCCTTCCTGCGACCCCTTACTGATCAGCTGACACACCTGCTGATGTCCACAGCGGGACAAAGCGTGGCAAACATCTGAGGAAGGACACGAAGCAATGACCGAGGTTTTCTTTTTTTAACTCGTTAAACACGCTCGAGTTAAAGTCTCCATCCATCCATCCATTATCTATACCGTCTATCCCTTTGGGGGTTGCGGGGGGCTGGAGCCTATCCCAGCTACAATGGGCGAGAGGCGGGGTACACCCTGAACTGGTCGCCAGCCGATTGCAGGGCCACATGTAAGGACAAACAAAACATTCACACTCACACCTACGGACAATTTAGAGTCATCAATTAACCTAACGAGCATGTTTTTGGTCTGTGGGAGGAAGCCGGAGAGAACCCACGCATGCACGGGAAGAACATGCAAACTTCACACAGAAAGGCCCCGCCTGACCCGGGGATCGAACCCGCAACCTTCTTGCTGTGAGGCACGCGCACTACCTGCTGCGCCACCGTGCAGCCCCAAGTTAAAGTCTCATTCAAGAAATTCAACCACGAGTAAAAACACTCCACCTGTACCGTCCAATAAAACACGACCTGCGTGTCATGTGACCGGCAGCCGCACAGGATGACCCGCTTTCTGCTAAAAAAAAAAAAAAAAGATATGACAGAAACCATTAATCTGATTCAATCACACAAACAAAGAAACAAACAAACAACCTGCTGGGTCAGAAAAAAAGAGTGTGTGTGTGTGTGTGTGTGTGTGTGTGTAGACAGACGGTGTGTCATGTTCTTGTGCAGATGGTGACGCTAACGTCCACATTCATCACAGATGAGACTATTAATCCCCAGCGGGTTCATTCACATGTTACAGCGGACGCCATGTTGTCACCCTGTCATGTTGTCATCTGCCATGTTGTCATGTTGTCACCTGTCACCCTGTCATGTTGTCATCTGCCATGTTGTCACCTGTCACCCTGTCATGTTGTCATCTGCCATGTTGTCATGTTGTCACCTGCCTTGTTGTCATGTTGTCATCCTGTCATGTTGTCATCTGCCATGTTGTCATGCTGTCACCCTGTCACGTTGTCACCTGTCATGTTGTCATGTTGTCAGCTGTCATGCTGTCACCCTGTCACGTTGTCACCTGTCATGTTGTCATGTTGTCAGCTGTCATGCTGTCACCCTGTCACGTTGTCATCTGTCACGTTGTCACCTGTCATCTGTCATGTCATGTTTTCAGCTGTCATGCTGTCACCCTGTCACGTTGTCACCTGTCATGTTGTCAGCTGTCATGCTGTCACCCTGTCACGTTGTCACCTGCCACGTTGTCACCTGTCATCTGTCATGTCATGTTTTCAGCTGTCATGCTGTCACGCTGTCACCCTGTCACCCTGTCACGTTGTCACCTGTCATGTCATGTTTTCAGCTGTCATGCTGTCACCCTGTCACATTGTCACCTGTCATGTTGTCATGTTGTCATCTGCCATGTTGTCATGTTGTCACCTGTCACCCTGTCATGTTGTCATCTGCCATGTTGTCATGTTGTCACCTGCCTTGTTGTCATGTTGTCATCCTGTCATGTTGTCATCTGCCATGTTGTCATGCTGTCACCCTGTCACGTTGTCACCTGTCATGTTTTCATGTTGTCAGCTGTCATGCTGTCACCCTGTCACGTTGTCACCTGTCATGTTGTCAGCTGTCATGCTGTCACCCTGTCACGTTGTCATCTGTCACGTTGTCACCTGTCATCTGTCATGTCATGTTTTCAGCTGTCATGCTGTCACCCTGTCACGTTGTCACCTGTCATGTCATGTTTTCAGCTGTCATGCTGTCACCCTGTCATGTTGTCACCTGTCATGTTGTCAGCTGTCATGCTGTCACTCTGTCATGTCCCAGCATGTTGTCATGACGAGGCACCGCTGAGGCCTTTAAGTCCGTGTCCACTTGATGGACTCTGACTGTGTTTGGCTTGGTTGTCCAACCGTCTGTCTCTGGGATGTGTCCTGCAGGGATACTGGTGGGTTTATGTTTTACGCCATGGAGGACTCTCAGACTGATGCTGGCTCAGCGCAGGACGTCGTCTGTGTGGACTCTGACAGCTGACGTGTTTCAGGTGCTGCAGAAGTAACAGACTTCCAGCTGAGGACTGACACACCTGTTGTCATGGTAATCACAGGTCTGTGAGTCATGAGGTGGCCCTGAGAGACGCCACAGTCCAATTACTGGATCCAGTCAGACACCAGACACCTGTTTACAGCCTGACGTCCTTCAGCCTGCAGCTGTGCTCCAAGCTCACTATGTTCATGCGTGTTCACGTTTTGTTGGACAGGAAACAGTGAGTTCAGCCTTCATTCGCTCACCTGCTGTTTACCTGCTTGTTTACCTGCCGATCTACCTGCCGATCTACCTGCCAGTTTACCTGCCGGTTTCACTGCGGCGGTTTAAAACTGTCAGCAGGATTTACCTGTTCAGACGCCTCATTGGTCCACAGCTGCTCCTGGTTTACGCAGTCGGGAAATGAGGCGACGTGTTAATGTGACACTTCCTGTTTCTCTGCTGGAGACAGACATCAGAAGCAACCGAGCGACTGAACGAGGAGACAAAAGTCTTCATCACATTACACTGATGCTGCATGTACTGTGAGGACGTGTGTGTGTACATGTACTGTATGTACTGTATACACACAGTGTGTACACCACTACTACACATCTTCCTCGTAAATATAATTGATTTTCCATTTTTTCTTCTTTCATAAATTTTTGTTGTACTTGATTTTATTTTGTTCTGAAAATGAGTTATACATGTTCTGGGGTGCATTTTGGTGGCGGCTGCAGCTGCTTCTCGTTTCCTGTGTGGAAGCATTCGGGTGGATATTTGTTGCGTCCATTAAAACGACTTTTATTTTGCAGTAAAAACAGATAATCTGGATTTTTCTTTGGTTTCTTTGTCGTTTGCAGTGTAGGTTTAAATGAGCAGCAGCAGCTTCTGTCTCAATGGTGGAAACTCGTCTCTCTGCTCGTCATATCTGAGCTGAGAGAACAAACCTCTCGCTGTGTTTCTATTGGCTCTCTGATCTGAGAGCAGATCAGAGGACAGACGGGACGTCCCCTTAATGAGCCTCATGACGAGCTGACCAGCACACGTCTCTGAGGCACAAACACACAAATGTCGTCAACAACACACTGATCGTGTCCATCGTCCATTACTCTCTGGATTCATTGGTCACTTTCTGAAGATGAGGACACGGAGACGTCTTCAGTTTGCTTGTTGTGTTTGACAAACCGTCGAAAAGTTTAAGATAATTAATTTAATTTAACATCATTAAAGAAACAGAAAACTGTCACGTGAGAACAAGCGAGGCTCGAAAACGACTGGAACGATTTATTGATAAGATAAGATAAGATAAGATAAGATAAGATAAGATAAGATAAGATAAGATAAGATAAGATAAGATGATGATGACTCAGGGTTAGAGTCCTGGTCCACATTTCCATATGTCCACATGTCCACTTGTCCATATGGTCAGGTATAATGATGTTGTGATGAATGAAACTATCCAACAGTCAACAGATGGAGCTGAAACAATCAGCCAATCAGAATCGTTCCCTTACAATCATCCATTCATCCATTGGCAGAGAATGAACTGCTTTTCATGTCAAACTGGTTCATGGTGTCACTTTGAGCTCTCACGCTGAGTTGTGGGTTTGAAGTCTTTGGACTGCAGGTCTGTTGTCTTTGGGGGGGGGTCTCTGCCGGCGGGAAATCTCTGCGGGGGTTCAGTTAATAACTTAAACTAACAAAACCAGTGAACTTTTCCTTTTCTCCTCGTCCCCCTTGCATCCTTTGTTCCTGTCCACAGCGAGCAGACATCAGTCAAAGCATAGCCTCGTTTCCATGAGCAGACGCCCTCAAAGCACCGTGACCTTTGACCCCAGCGTGTCGAGGACATGGCCTCATTAGCTCATTGTGCTGCTTTTTAACGGACGCTCCGCCGTTTGTTCGACGTTCTCTTTTCGGTCTTTATCTGAGATGGACGGCAAGATTCTCAGCAGTCAATCAGAAATCACTGGACACAGAGTGGGACCAGTTGTAAACAGCTGATGGACGACATCCACAAACCTCTGAAGAGGACTGGAACGTCTGAAAGCAAACTGGACCAGTGGACAACAGAATGCTAACACATGGCTAATTAGCAGCATGAAGACTACTCAGAAACAGGAGGGCTGCATCAGCTTGTAAAGAAGAAGGCCTCTAATAAAAAACCCATGTGGGAAACAGGAGGACAAAGGACAGCCAGAGACCACAGCCCGGACAGTTGTGTCTCTATTAGCTGGACACAGCTGTGGACAAAGACAGAGCTAGCAACAAATCTCCCCAACACGCAGGTGGAGCACATGAGAACAGATTTACAGCACGTCTGCAGGACTCTGGACCTCCATCAGACGACCAGGACGTCTCAGCCTCACAGAGCAGGAGACGGACAGACAGACCATCAGCAACAGAGACAGCCAACAACAAACCCCTCAGACCCTGACCCCGAGTCTGCCGCCAAACAAAGACCAGCATGAGGAACCGAACTCCTTCTTGGCCTTGAAGGACTGTTTGGACGTTTTCCACTCAGCACCTCGTCCACAGTCCAAGACTCTCGTAAATGTCTCGACATCCACAGAGACAGACCATGGACAACATCTCAGTGCTGCATTCAGCTCGGTCCGGATGAAGACCACGCTGGACTGAGGTCTGGATGAAGACCACGCAGACCTCAGTATTTTACACTGGAACTACAGAGCTGCATGTATGTGGTCTAGACCACTTCCAGACGGTCTGAACAATCAGATCTCAGTGTGTCCTCAGTGCGGGTTGGATCTATTCTAGTCTGTACCCAGAGCTGTCCACTTGTGATCGGATCAGTCACATGAGACACATGTTAATGCCAGGTGTAAAAAGGGCCCAGGACCAGGAGAGACCACTTCAGTCCAGTTCTCGGGTCTTTGCTTCGTGTGAGTCAAAGAACTGATTGTAAGACACTTCAGCTAGTTGATGAAGCACTGGATGATTTACTGCTGGTCTGCTGCTCAGCTGGTCTGGGTTCAGGTCTGCTTCCTGTCCCCACAGTCCAAACTGAACCAGGACAGTCAGTGTTCAGGTTTTATATCTGCGGACCCTCAGCCCATGTGGGACCACAGATCCAGACCTGACGTGGTCTCTGACGGCTTCAGCGTCCTTGTTTTCTCCCTTTAAATCTGATCTGCGTCTCTGACGGGGACACGCTGCGTCTCCTCGTCTCTTTCTGTTTCTGTCTGACTTCAGCGTCTGATGGTTTTTATTTGTGCTCGGGTCGGGCCGCGATTGGCCGTCACGGCTGTGATGTCACCATCAGAGAGCCTCTCTGGCCGTGATGGCGGCGTTGTCGTGTCGGTGGCCTGGTTTTTGGGAGGGGGAGGGGCAGGCGAGGAAGCTTTGCGTGTCAGCTGTGTGTGTGCGTTCGAGTGCGCAAATGTGTGCATGCATGCGCGAGAATGCAGCGGCGGCGGCATCCTTCTCTCTCACGTGTCTCTGCATGTGGACGTTTGTATGCTGAAGCTCAGTGTGTGTGTGTGTGTGTGTGTGTGTGTGTGTGTGTGTGTGTGTGTGTGTGCTGCAGTCATGAAACACCCAAACAAACACACACAGCGTCTGACATCGTTTCTGAGGGAGGAAGTCAGTTCTGTCCTGATGGATCAGTGTCGCCACATCAGGTTTGAAAAACACACACACACACACACACACACACACACACACACACACACACACACACACACACACACACACACGTACACACACACACACACACACACACACACACACACACACACACACACACACACACACACACACACACACACACACACACGTACACACACACACACACACACACACACACACACACACACACACGTACACACACACACACACAACTCAAACGCTGACTGACTGCTTCCTGTCTTCCATCTTTTCCGTGATATTTATTAACCAAAACATCTCCTCGGCATGCTGTTCTGTGAGCTCTGCGTCTGTCTTGTCTCACTGTCTTTGTCTCTGTCTCTTCAATGTGTCCTCTGGATGTGGACTGATGTGTGCTGTCCGCTCAGAGACAGACGTGAAGGCTGTCAGATGAAATGAGACAGAGCTGAGCCAAATTCACCACATCCAATCAAAGACGCAGAAACTGAACCAATCAGCTGACTCTAACAAACCAGTACTTCCTGTCATGTGATGGACTGAGCAGCTGATTGATTAATCAAACACCTGAACAGGTGAATCAGTATGAAGCCTACCTGTAGAAATCCACCTGAACCGTGTGAGCCACAAGGTCTCAGCGACACGTTCGGGACATTTTTAAGACATCAATCAATACGAAAAGCAGCCGCAGCCGTTTCATGTCACTCAGTGTCCACTTTATGAGGGACAGCGAGCTTCACCACGGTTTTAATGTTCACTTTGTGATGGTGTTTCTATTATTGTGTCCACCCTGCTGTATCACTGAGGGTGGACACAATAACAGAAACACGTCTGAGTCTTCGTACAGGAGACTTCAGTCCGCTTGAGACAGCTGTACCTAATAAACTGGACACGCACTGTGAATGTTCTTCTTTACATTTCTTTACGTTTACATTTAGAGCGGGAACGATCAGCCAATCATCACTTCTGATCATCGATTTAAAAGCTATTGATCAGTGGAGATCTGTCTGGTTTACTGTGAACTGAACATCTATCGGTTCTGATAATCAATAAGTCGATAACGGCTTTCTTTTCACGCGTGCTGCCTGTCAATCACAGCGGAGGGTCAGACGACCAAGCAGAGGACGTCACTTCGTCTGGATTCATCAGTGGACGCAAAGACAGACGCTGTCTCGCCTTTCAGGACCACACACGTCTCTACGGCGGCCGACGGCCATGTTGAATGTTTATGGCGGGGGACGAGGCCGTGTTGATTCACGGAGGCGAGCGCTCGCCGCTCAGCACCTTCAACACTTCGCCACACGTCTCTTCAGACGGTTTAAATTAAAAGCTTAACGAGCTTCAGCCAGCTCTGACTTCCTGTCCGACCTGCTGCCGCTCGGACTGATTCCTCTCACTCAGCGCTTTGTTTTCCATCTCTTCATTCTGATTTCCTCCCTCTTCTCTCATCCTGATCATCATCCTGTTTTATTCTTTCTTCCATTAACTGTTCCTCCGTTTCTTGTTCTGTCTTTCCATGTGAAGCACTCGCTTCATGTCATCTCTTGTATTAAAGGTGTTCCACACATAAAGTTTAGTATTATTACTATGAATCCTCAGTACTTCTAAGTACTAGGACTGGGTATCATTTGAAGTTTTTGGATAGTACTGCTGTGATTCCAGCAGTATTAAAGCCGAACATCTGTCACAAAGCCAAAGGTTAGCATTGTGCCAAAGGTTAGCATTGTGCCAAAGGTTAGCATTGAGCGAAAGGTTAGCATTGAGCCAAACGTTAGCACTGAACCAAAGGTTAGCATTGTCCGAAAGGTTAGCATTGAGCCAAACGTTAGCACTGAGCCAAAGGTTAGCACTGAGCCAAAGGTTAGCATTGAGCCAAAGGTTAGCATTGAGCCAAACGTTAGCACTGAGCCAAAGGTTAGCATTGAGCCAAAGGTTAGCACTGAACCAAAGGTTAGCATTGAGCCAAAGGTTAGCATTGACCAAAGGTTAGCACTGAGCCAAAGGTTAGCATTGTCCGAAAGGTTAGCACTGAGCCAAAGGTTAGCATTGAGCCAAAGGTTAGCATTGAGCCAAAGGTTAGCACTGAGCCAAAGGTTAGCATTGAGCCAAAGGTTAGCACTGAGTCAAAGGTTAGCACTGAACCAAAGGTTAGCATTAAGCCAAAGGTTAGCATTGAACCAAAGGTTAGCATTGATCCAAAGGTTAGCATTGAGCCAAAGGTTAGCACTGAACCAAAGGTTAGCATTGAACCAAAGGTTAGCATTGAGCCAAAGGTTAGCACTGAGCCAGACATTAGCATTGATCCAAAGGTTAGCACTGAGCCAAAGGTTAGCACTGAGCCAGACATTAGCATTGAGCCAAAGGTTAGCATTGAACCAAAGGTTAGCACTGAACCAAAGGTTAGCATTGAACCAAAGGTTAGCATTGAACCAAAGGTTAGCATTGAGCCAAAGGTTAGCAGTGACCGTCTGCACAGATCATTCCTGATTAGTTTTTACGCTGAATTTGGTGTCGTGTCCAAACTGTCCCATCAAACAGCTTCCAGCTTTGACTTCACTGGTGTCTCATCGTCCCCCTTCAGTCAACACGTTCCAGACCTCTGATGCTGAACCACAGTTAGCCTTAAGGCACTTTTTGGTTTTACGGGTGATGCATTCAAGTGCTTCTTCTGGTGATAAATCTGACTTGACGCCTGTAAAATCGCTGAAAGGCTGATTATGTGAATATTCATCGCTGAGCGACATCTTTGTTCCTCCCTTTGTCACGCCTCAGCTCTTTTCTCCTCCAATGAAACACAGATTAACCCCGGCTGGGGTCTGCCACCATGTGGGTCTACAGTCCCGCTGACCACCAGGCTGTCTTTGTCCTGGTCCCACCACCACCCTCCAGTCCTGGGGAGGGGATGCACAGGCTGTAAATCTTATTCAGTGATCGACAGGCGTCTGGAGCCGAGGCCTCCTTATTCTTTTCACCTTGGCAGCCTCTTTGTTTTGCAGCCGTGTTGCTCAACCCGCCACTTTCCCTCATGAACCTGTTCTGTCAAAGAGCTTCACAGCTGACGTGACAGCCAGATGTGGCTTTCATGGAGCAGGAGGCCTGTCAGTCCTGATTTTCCATTATACTTATTATACTCTGCATCACCTCCATCCTGCTCCAGTTAAACCCCAATTAAAAAGTTGTGTGACCCATTTCAGGCTTTTCTCCGCCGTGTCTGCGCACTGAAGCTCTCTGTGCCGCAGATCAGGTCGGAGGAGCGCGTGAATGTCGGTTTTATCACCTGCAGGCCTCACTTTGTCTGCAGCTCAGTTTACTCATAAACCCTTAAAACAGCCTGCACAGTTACGCAATCCCAGCGTCAGCGTGCTGGCAGGGAGGAGTGCCCTGGACAACTGCTTGTTTGCGTGCCTGTGCGTGAAAATGAGTGTGTTGTGTAACGGGTGCCTACCCACGACTCGTCCTCTCTGCTCCAGGCGGCGTGTGTCGGTGGGAACGCCGGGCTCGGTGCCCTGCCCTCCGGGGGCGTGTGGCTGCTGCTGCTGCTGCCTCTGCTCGGGCTTTGTTCTGCCGCCGTCCGCCCTCTCGTCCCCCGCCTTGCCAGCCTTGTTCTTACCGGCCGCCGGAGAGCCTCCGCTGTCCGCGGGGCTGCTGTTGGCTCGGCCCCGGCTCTCCCGCGAC
>NC_092070.1:25564366-25566866 GCF_039877785.1 Chaetodon trifascialis
ATACGACGGGTTTTCACGTTTGCTTTGTTTAGACTTTGCGTTTGGACCTCTCACATTCTGTTTGATGTCGTCCCACGGACGTGTCTTTCCTTGTCCTCCAGCCGTCCATACGTCCCCGCAGAGATCACCAAAGTTTCATCTTCCTTAAGGAAAGAGCTGCTGAGAGGGAAGCGCTGTGAGCCTCAGCTGCGTTTTCACATGGTGGGCCCTCTTCCTGCAGCGAGGGGCCCGGGTTGCTTTTATGAGGCATGTGTGCCCGTTTAGGCCTGTATATTCAGCCCACTGCTGCGGCTGATCCTATAGGCTGCTCCTGCACACTTTTTATTGTCTCGGCCTTGGATACCAGCCCTTCCTGAGGAACGCTTGTTTTTAAGAGGTTGGGTGGATCAGAAACGATCCCGAGGAAAAACACGTGACGCCTGAAGGGGAAATATAAATGTGGGGGAAGCTGTCGAATGAATGAACAGCTTCAGTCTGACGACAGGCCGCAGTGAAGCCCACAGTTTGTTCAGTGTTTCACGACAGAACAAACTCACAGAGGAAGAATGAATCTGAACTCAGACCTGTGGACGAATCACGCTCTGACCTCCGAGCTGTCAACCAAGAACTTCATTCAACTCTTGAACTTTGGAGGAGCGTCGAACCCGCTGGTCTTCGACTGATGAGCTCGTCCGTCAGACGGGTTCTGGATGAGGCTCTTCATCAGGTCTCTGAGTCTCTGCTTTCATTCAACAACCCTCAGGCTGGGAAACAAATCCCCAGCCAGGAGTGCATGTCCACCATGTAAACCAAGCATAAAGTGAGTTTAAACCCAGTTTAAGCCGAGTGTAAGAAAATATTTATTCGTCACTGATTTGGTTTCAGTTTCTCCTCCTCGATCTCGACTCCTCCAGCTTCAAACTCCAGCGTCTCCTTTCAGGACCAACATCCAGACTGAAACGCTGCTTCACAGACAGACAGTCTTACAGGACGAATGCTTTTTATTGTCCTTCATCTGAGCAAACGTCACAGTCTGACAGATTCGTCCAGTGAGACGTCAGTGAGCTGGACGTGGACGCACGATGAAATAGGACGAGCTGAAGATGTAAACTAGTCTGAGAGGAGCGAAAAGGATGAAGGGATGAAGGGATGTCACTTGTTCATTTTTCAGGGGCTGGACCAATGGGAGCGCAGCGAGCGCACAGCTGCTGACAGATGTGTTGCAGTTTCGCTTCTGGGTTAACTGACGGATGCCGCTTCCTGTGTTCGCTGGTCAGGTCTGGCTGGTCTGATCAGGGTCCTGGTCTTCATACGTAGGACCAGATTGAAACATGATGGCGAGCAGTGAAGCAGGCTGATGAATGAATCTGCTGCCCCATTGCATGCTGGGAGGGTTCAGATCGTGCTTTCAGCTCTCTCACTTCTGTTTGGTCAAACTCTTATTTTGAAACTTGACTCTTTGATTTTCAGGAGAATAAAAACCGACGGTTCGTCCCGTCACCTGGAAACGTCCACGTAGTGACGCCTTCAGGACGTCCTCCTATAGACGCCGCAGGACGTCGACACGTCACAAAGGAGAGCGACAGTTTGTGTTTCAGGTGAACTCAGGCGGGTTTTATTCCCGCCGCCGCCGTCTGCAGGCTGAGAGAGCGAGTCTGCACCTGACTGCCTGGTGAGATGAGACACATCTGTCCCAGCTGGAGCTGCGTGGACAGGAAGCTGTTTATCATACACCAACAGAAAAGAGGAAATTGTTTAGTTTCAGATGATTTATGAATTATGAATGAGCTGACAGATGACAGCAGCTCTGACTGATATGTGAAGAATGTCTTTTATTTCCTGACCTCCTTCCTCTTCCTCTTCCTCTTCCTCTTCCTCAGCAGCAGTCCAGACGTTTGGACTGAAGACACTTTGATCAGTTCAGCACAAAACTGACCAGAGAAGATGAAACACTGCACATTAAAACACGAACGGACCAGAAAGACGAGAACGTTCTGGAAACATCACGCATTTATGACGTTCAATGAACTTTTACAGTGTGGTATTAGTACTTTTACTTCAGTGAAGTACCTGAGTACTTCCTCCAGTACCTCACCTCTGTAACAGGCTTGTTTCAGCGAGCGGCGACGGAGCCGACGGTCTTGAACGCCACACAGCCTCAACCTGCAGAGAGCTGCAGGTTAAAGAATAAAAACATGTTTTACCTGCAGACATCACGTCAGGTCACACGTTTGATTCCCTCTGGACTGAAACCACGGCTCTATTTCTCTGAGTGCCGGAGGACATGATGAAGAGGACAGACACATGAGGAGACTTTCTGGACTTTGACAGGAGGAAGGAGAGATTTGCATAAATGAGCAGAAACACACTGAGCCAATGAAAACCTGCTGAGCGTCTGCTCGCTCTGACTCAATGAAGAGTTCGGTTTCATCAGAACCGAACTCTTCATCACACTGTGAAGTATGTAAGTACTACCAGCTGAAAGTACTTAAAGTAAAAGTACTGGTGTGTGAGTAAATGT
>NC_092070.1:25571866-25579895 GCF_039877785.1 Chaetodon trifascialis
AAGCTAGCCTCATATATCACTGCTGCCACACACACACACACACACACACACACACACACACACACACACACACACACACACACACACACACATACAGGAAGTCAGGATTGTGCTTTCAGATTAAAGCCTGTTTGGATCAGAAACAGCCAGAAGGTGTGACCTGAGTCCAGGTCCAGGATCAGGTCCAGGATCAGGTCCAGTCTGGGCTTCAGGGGTCTGAGCAGGTCGGGTTTCTGGTTTCAGGCTGCAGGAATCGAACCTGTGACCTTCAGGTTAATGGAGTTTACCTTCACTGCTATTTTAGTACAGATGCTGTGTGTGTGTGTGTGTGTGTGTGTGTGTGTGTGTGTGTGTGTGTGTGTGTGTGTGCGTGTGTGTGTGCGTGCGTGTGTGTGTGTGTGTGTGTGTTCCTACATGAACAGTATATCAATGATACATACATGTTCATAGTAATACAACAGGAAAAATACCTGCTTCAGTCAATGTACTTGAAGTATCAAAGTACTGAGTGCAGTAAACGTCAGTAGACTGAGGCAGGCGGCACGTGATTGGTCCATTTAGTGCTGAAGAAGAGTCACATGATAAACCAAACGCCCTGTTTTATGTGAGCACAGAGTGTGATGAAGAGTGTGATGAAGAAAAGCTGATTTAACACAGAGAGTTAGGAACTGTCTGTCATACTGACACCTTCTCTGAAAGGCTTCATGGTCACCACCCAGACCTCTGAGCGACCTCCGCCTCCACCGCCTCCACCAACAACAACAACAACAACAGCGCACGGCGCCCTCAGGATGACCTGTGACGTCGTCTCTGATCCTCTGAACGTTCACGCGGCGCCATCATCAGGTCGACGTCTGAATGTCCAGAAACGTCTGCAGAGCTGAACTCTGTGAGGCTAACGAGCTAACTGTAGCATGCTAACAGGCACGCCAAGGTAGTACAAGTCCTGCGTTCAACACGATATGAATACTTTGAAAGTATCAACAGTACAAGTACTCAACTATTGATGCATTCATGTGTTCATCACGTTCATGCTGCAGCTGGAGGTCACTTTAATGAAGCTCACAGCTGGTGAGCCTGAGTTTCCCTCAGCGATCAATAAAGGTTCATCTTCATCTCTAATACTTCATCATCATCATCATCATCATTTATTTATTTATTGGATTTTGTTTTATTTATCCGAATCTGAAAAGTAACTAAAGTTTGGACTGTAGTGGAGTAAAAGTACAATATTTCCCTCTGTGAATATGAAGTACTGGAGTAGTACTTCAAACTAGGCTTTAAATACAGTATTTGAGTGAATGTACTTTGTTACTCTCAGCACTAAATGCAATTATTCACACACACACACACACACACACACACACACACACACACACACACACACACACACACACACACACACCTCCCTGCCGCTGCGGGGGGGGGGGGGGGGGGGCAGCAGGTAGAGATAGAGGGTGGAGGGAGTTGACGCCTGCGCGCTGGCTCTCCATCCCCTCCGCATCGCCCCCCCCCCCCTCTTTTTCTGCAGCATCAGTACCACACTCCCTCCCCCTCCTCTCTCTCTCCCTCCCTCCTCCTCTCACCCTTTCTCTCTCTCTCTCTCTCGGTTGGTTTTCCTGCCGGGCTGCTGCTGCTTTGCGCGCTGCGGGGCCACACTGCGACCGCACCGAGGAGGAAGAGGAGAAAGCCGCGGACCGAAAGGGGGGCCAGCCTGAGCCAGAGCGGCGGAGAGGCACGATATAAAAAAAGAAGAAAAAGCAGAGGAGGAGGGTTTGAAGGCGCCGTCGCCGCACGGATAAAAAATACCTCCGAAGAAGAAGCAGAAGCAGAAGGCGGAGACGCGTCACACCGCGCTGTTCCTCCCTCCATCTCTCTGTCTCCGCTTTTCAGGGGAACCGAAGAAGAGGTAAAACACGAAGAGGAGGACGAACACGGGAAGAAATCTTGTTGGGGAATCTCGGAGCGCAAAACGACGAACGACGCGGTGCTGGAAACCTCCCCCCCTCCCCTCCCGGACCAGGGCCGATTCTCCGTTTTCTAGCAGCCAGCTCGGCGCGGCGACACCATGAAGGACCGTACGGCGGAACTGCGAAGTGTAAGCTCACATTTTCCTCTTTCTTTCCATCCATGTTGGCCTCCATGTTTCCTCCTCCTCCTCCTCCCGCTCGTCTCTTCCTCCTCCCGCAGCCGCCGCAGCTCCACGGCCTCGCCGCCTCTCCTCCGCTGCATCCGGATGCGAGCGGAGCGGCGCGGCACAAAAAAAGCCCACATTTGTGCTGTTTGGCGTGTGCGCGGAGGAGGTTCGGGGGCAGCTGGTGCTGCGGCTCTGAGCTCTTCATGCTGTGAATACTGAGTGATGTGAAAGTGGCTGCAGGAGTTGTTGAGGATGGAGCTCAAATGGAGGCTTTTCTCACACTCTCAGCTGATTTTTCTCTCACTTTCGCTGGATGTTTGGTTTGTTGTGCGGTGCGCACCGGCTGGAGGTCACGGTTTCAGCCTGGCCGCTTTCATTTTCTCTATTTTCCGCCTTGAATAAGCGGCGTTGGAGCGCGCCTCGGCGGCTTTAGACGCAGAGGCCCTGCGCGGCTTTCCGTCGTTTTTCTCCGCTCATGCAGCGCTGCACGCATGACGGGAAAACCCGTTTGGCTTTAAAAAAAAATAAAAACGCTGCCATCCATGCTAATTTGGCCGTTCATGTCCATGCATGCGTGCCTGGATGACCTGATGGAGGAGGAGGAGGAGGAGGAGGAGGAGGAGGAGGAAGAGGAGGAGGAGAGCTGACTCTGAAATGAGCCGCGGACCAAAATGCAGTGATTTTTTTTTTTTTTTTTTCCGAGGCCGCATCCTGCAGCCAGCACGCGCCTCCTCCCAGAGCCGCGTGAATGTGGGAGCATCAGTCCCGATCAGGCGGAGGCAGGATCGATGCGCGGCTGGATGGATGAATCAGGATGCAGGTGGAGCGGAGGATGCAGCTTTATCTGTTCTGCTGCTCCGCGTGCTTCCTGCCGCTCCTCCCGCTCCTGTCCGGCTGATAGTGGAGGGAGGGGGGAGGGGTGGGGGTGGGGGTCCCTTCATTGTACCGAAGCCTCACCCATTTTATGACTATGTGGCTCCGCATCGGGGGAGACTGGAGGTTTTACGCGTGCGGTATGCGGAGCGGTGCGGTGCGGCGTTGCTCTGCGAGCGAACAGCTGATGCTGGCGGTTTGGGCGGACTGTGGTGGGGTTTTGGGGGGGTGGGGATGGAGGGGGTGTCACATCAGCTGCTCAAACTCTGCAGCAGCTCCACGCGCCTCCCGCCGCCGCCACCACCCGGGTTCAACCGGGTTCGCGTCAGCCACATTCACACATCCATCGATCGATCGTTTCATTGATTTATTGGATTTTCTTCAGCTGCATCTTCCTCCTTCCTTCCATTTCTGTGTGTTATAGATACATTTTAGGTGGATCTATCAGATACTATTGATCCGCAGCTGATCAATAGTATCTGATCCATAAATCAGCAGCTGAAAGGTGTGTGTGTGTGTGTGTGTGTGTGTGTGTGTGTGTGTGTGTGTGTGTGTGTGTGTGTGTGTGGCTCAGCAGTTTACCGCACTGCTGTCCCTCCGTCCCTCCATCACTTCAATCTCTCCATCTTTTTCTCTTCTTTCCTCCGTCTTTCTTCATCCCTCCATCGTCCTCCGTCATCCATCCACCTCCTACAGTCTACAGCTTTCCTCCATCTTCTGTCCCTCCTTTTTACTCCTCCGTCCCTCCCTCACCCTGTCATCACTCCTTCCCTCTCTTAATCCATCCATCTTTCTTCATCTTTACTGCCTCTTGACTCTCTCCTTTCTTTTCCTCCTCACACCCTCCACCCTCTGTCTTCTCCTGTCTCCGTCCATCCTCCGTCACCCTCGGTGTCTCCGTCCTCCTTTTGTTTCCTGTCTGAGCTGAAAAAGTTTGGATGGACACGTTTCATCGTTTGACCTTTGACTGCAGCTCATTAATGATGTCGCCTCGCCGTGTCTCTTCTTCTGTGGTGGTTTAACGGCAGCGGCCGTCCAATCAGCTCCACCGGCTGTTTGTCTCCATCAGCGAGTTCAGTTCAGTTCATACGAGAGCCTCAAGTGGCTGCAACGCTTCCTCTCCTCCATCATTCATCCCTCCATCATTCATCCCTCATCATTCATCCCTCCATCATTCATCCCTCCATCATTCACCCCTCATCATTCATCCCTCCATCATTCACCCCATCCCTCAATCATTCATCCCTCCATCATTCATCCCTCATCATTCATCCCTCCATCATTCACCCCATCCCTCCATCATTCATCCCTCATCATTCATCCCTCCATCATTCATCCCTCCATCATTCATCCCTCATCATTCATCCCTCCATCATTCATCGCTCCATCATTCATCCCTCCATCGCTCCATCATTCACCCCATCCCTCCACCATTCATCCCTCCATCATTCATCCCTCCATCATTCACTCCATCCCTCCATCATTCATCCCTCATCATTCATCCCTCCATCATTCATCCCTCCATCCCTCCATCATTCACTCTATCCCTCCATCATTCATCCCTCCATCATTCATCCCTCATCATTCATCCCTCCATCATTCACTCCTCATCATTCATCCCTCATCATTCATCCCTCCATCATTCATCCCTCCATCGCTCCATCATTCACTCCATCGCTCCATCATTCATCCCTCATCATTCATCCCTCCATCATTCACCCCTCCATCATTCATCCCTCCATCGCTCCATCATTCACTCCTCCATCGCTCCATCATTCATCCCTCCATCGCTCCATCATTCATCCCTCCATCGCTCCATCATTCACTCCTCCATCCCTCCTCCGTCTGCTCCTCCTCCTTCCAGCCCTTCTCTCAGCTCTCCTACATCCACCCATCACTTCTTGTTTTCATCCTCTCCTCCTCCTCCTCCTCCTCCTCCCATCCCCCACCCCTCCACCATCATTTCCATCTTTGCTGCCTCCTCCTCTCTCCTGTTTACAGCCCTCATCCCTTCATCCTCTCACTCACTGTGCGCTGCACCTTCATTCTGTGTGAGTGACACAGACACCACAGAGGAAGAGATGAAGGGCGCTCCTCCTCGCTGCTCCGTCTCGTTTCCACTCGTGGTCGTTAAGGCGCCTCTCGTCCTGTCGGCCATGTTGGACGATGGCTGGACTCAGTAATCGTGCCGGTAACAGATGCTGCTGCATCATGCCGCGGCAGCAGCTCTGTAGTAATAATTATATTTTTATGTAATCGTCCACATCACAGTGACGCTGGCTGCTCTCCTCCTCCTCCTCTTCCTCCTCCTCCTCCTCCTCCTCTTCCTCCTCCTCCTCCTCCTCCTCCTCCTCCTCCTCCTCCTCCTCCTCCTCCTCCTCCTCTTCCTCCTCCTCCTCCTCCTCCTCCTCCTCCTCCTCCTCTTCCTCTGAGCAGCTCCGAGTGCACACGAGTGTGAACGAAGGCTGTGAGTGTGTGAATGAATCCTTCAGTCTGTGGCTCCTGACGCTCCAGCTCGGTCAAACATGTCTGAAAGCATCACCAGAGACAGGAAGTGACAGACAGGAAGTGACAGACAGGAAGTGACAGACAGGAAGTGCAGCGCGGTGACTTCAGGCCTGAGAGCGAAGCCGGAGCTCAGGGCTCAGATTGATTGATTGATTGATTGATTATTGGAGCTTCTGTGTGTCACAGATGATTTGGCTTCGTTTGGTCAAACAGAGTAAAACTGTGATTCTGGGACGTCACCGAGACGAAACGCTGTGTCATTGTTCCACCTGCGCAGGAAATGCTTGGTCATGTTAGACGGCGGCGGTCAGCTCTCCGCAGAGCTCGGCTGTTTCTGGTTACTGTGACATTTCAACACGTCGGCTTTGCTTCACAGTCGATCAGCAGACGAACCGTCAAGCTGAGACCGCAGTTGTCCCTCGTCTCCGTCTCTGTCGGAGAAGAAGAGAGAACAGGAGACAAAATAAAAATTGGCCGACAGGCAGACGACAGCGTCGCCTCCTGCGGCTGCTTCTCCTGCAGACGCTGAGCTGATGTTGACCAGATGTTTCTTCTTCTCTGGAATATTTCACTTCCTGTGTGAACGCAGCGACACACTGACGGCGGAGAGGGAAACCATCTTTAGTGAAACGCTCAGAAGACTGAACAGGGTTTGGCTGAGGGAGTTTTTCTGAAATCCTACAAATACTACGAACACTGAAGGTCTGGAGCCGTGAGACACCGAGAGTGGCTGAAGTACTGCAGTAATACACAGTACTGAGGTGATTGGACTTTGAGTAGTTCTACTTTTTGCTGCTTGATATTTTCCTTTAGTTCAGATTCAGGTCATTAATACGCAATATTATCAAAAACTAAAGCTTTATTATTATTGATCAAAGTAGTCAGTAAAGTATAGTGAAGTACCCAGCAGCATCATCTGGTACTTTAAGTATTAGTACCAGTATTACAACATGTACTTCTGTGAAAGTTCTGACTTCTTCTTCCACCACTGTTCAAAAAGAGAGACAAGGAATGCTGGGTAATGAAGTGCTCAGCTGTGTGTGTGTGTGTGTGTGTGTGTGTGTGTGTGTGTGTGTGTGTGTGTGTGTGTGTGTGTGTGTGTGTGTGTGCCTGCATGTGTGTGTGTTGCTGCACCATATCCCATTTCAGTCTCATTGATTGGGACAGATGGGGGTGGGGTTGAGGGCCAAGTGGGGACATAATTCACCTTCATATGGATGATTTAAAAACAAGCTGTGTGTCACACACACACACACACACACACACACACACACACACACACACACACACACACACACACACACACACACAGCGTCATGCTGTAGAATGAGATCATCTCATTTATTGGCAGCTTTGATTCTGTCCGTCAGATCTGACCTCCAACATTTTCTTCACTGCAGGTGAATCAGTTCTAATGTTCTCTGCTCGGTTCTCCACTGTTCTGCTCTACCTGTACCTGCACCTGCACCTGTACCTGTACATGTACCTGTACATGTACACGTGCCTGTACACGTACCTGTATCTGTACACGTACACGTACACGTACACGTACACGTACACGTACACGTACACGTACACGTACCTGTACCTGTACCTGTACCTGTGCTTGTACTTTACCTGTACGTGTACTTGTGTGTACTTGTAGAGAGGACTGGAGATGACACCATGATGAGCAGGAAATCAATGAGATCTCTGAGGACACGAAGACTCGTTCTAAGCTAACAAAAACACAACGGTTCTGACTTTCAGGTGATTGAACAGGAATGAAAACAGAACTATGAGGACTGCAGGTCAGTCCTTTTTCCAGCTGCTCCAATCAGATTGCTGCTTTCTCACTGACCAATAATGAAGATGATTGATATAAAACCGAATGAAACTGGCCAGACCACCTGGATCCAGACCACAATAAACCACCTAGATCCAGACCAGAATAATCACGTGCTTGTGTCGGTGACATCACTCCGACGTGTGGGCGGAGCTTGCATTCAGTTTTCTGAAGCTAGCGTAGCTCATTAGCTGTGTCTCTGTCACAGTGTGAACGATTAATCAAACGCTATACGATAAAACACGAACAAGCTCGTTTTGTTTCATCTTCTTCTCACGTCTGTCCTTTGACTTAGTTTAACATTTCTAATGCAGGACTTTTACTTTATTGGAGTATTTTCACTGTGAAGTGTCAGTACTTGTAAATACTTTGAATAATATCACTGCACTCACTGCATGTTAGCAGCTAGCTGCTAGCTGCTAGCAGCTAATGACGTCAAGACAAAATGTTCATTTGAAATAGTTTGAAAGCTAAACGACACTTTGAGAAATGAAGTGTCTTTATTATGGAGACCAACTGCAGCCAATCACCATCAGTCACCTGAAATCACCTGAGTCAAACGATAAATAAATCATTTTTCTTTAATAAAACTGTAAAATGAGGAAATGCAGTTTATGTAAATAAGGAAACATCATCTGATCCAATCAAACCAATAATCTAATCTAAGCTTATTGATCAGCTGCCAT